>NC_057861.1:318853467-318998467 GCF_019393635.1 Dromiciops gliroides
AAAAATAATAAAAAAAAATAAAATATTAGGACACTGGATGGTCATGTACTAAGAAAACATGTAGACAGGCCAAGTGTTACACTGGTATCCACAAAATGTTCAGAGGATAAGAAAAAGGGGACCAACATGCTATTTAGTGCCCCCATCACCCACCACCTAATGGAGAATTAATGTAAAGCTATGGGGAAGAATTACAGGGTATAAGAGGGTAATGGCTAAACGGATGGATCGCAATGTGCACTGACAGAGGGAACTGCTCATGCTGATGAGATTACAGAATGACTTGAAACATCATTATTGTTAGGAAAGGATTCTGAGAGTCTGATATAACTCTTTCGTACTTCAGCTACTTCAGCACCAGGAATAAAAAGTCTTCTCTCCACTCAATACCCCACTTTCTGTTTCATCCCTTTCTCATTCCAATAAGCAGGAACCCTCTTTCCTGCTGTCACATGCTAGATCTAGAACTGGAAGGTTCCTCAGAAACCATGTGCCCTAACACCTGCATTCACAGATGAAGAAAGTGAAGGCCAGAGAAAGGTTGAATGATTTGTCTAAGGTCACTCCTGTAGTAGTAGAAGGTAGACCTGGTATTCCAATCCAGACCTCCACATCCAGGACTCCCTGCTCCACATAAGCAACTAGGAGCCAAGCTTATTCTGATGAAGTCTGGAGTGGGGAAACATCCAGGACGTTAATCACACACACGCTCACACACGTGTGTGCACACACACACACACACGTCCTTTCCAGCTCCCTTCACCCATCTTGCACACTAACAATTTGGCAACTACACTGCTGGGACAAGAACAATATGCCAAGCAGCTGGTGGCACAGGACTCTGATTTATTAAAGGGAGTCACTGGGATTGCAGCCAAGCTTTCCCTCCTTCCAGAGGGAGTGTGAGTGCCCAGCTGTCACTAACTAAACTCGTGCTCTCAGCCATGTCCAAGCTTACAGGTAGGTGAAATCAATGGCTACCTACAGTGTACAATCTGAACAATGCTGGAAAATCTTCTGTCCCTCTCTGTGCTGACCCACCCAAAAGTACCTCCCTTAGCAGCTCCCGTGCCTAGAATTCTACGTTAGAAACTTCATTCTCTTAGAGTAAATTATTATCCCCCATTCAAACCTAAACACCTCTAGGAAATGGTAACATATCAAGTTAGTGATTTACACTTCAGTGTGAATCAATCAATCAGATTCTTAGGAAGATGGAGAGAATTGCCAATAGTTGGTCAGGAATCATACCTTAGAAAGATGAGTTTTATTGGAGGGC
Organism: Dromiciops gliroides; assembly: GCF_019393635.1. Classification (NCBI taxonomy): domain Eukaryota; kingdom Metazoa; phylum Chordata; class Mammalia; order Microbiotheria; family Microbiotheriidae; genus Dromiciops; species Dromiciops gliroides. The sequence goes on from NC_057861.1 coordinate 318,854,747, forward strand.
AGTTTATAGCATAGGGTACTACCTAAGTAGAGTGTTTAATCAAGAAGAAAGACCTGGTAGGTGAGGGAAGATAATGTGGATGGGGAAACTGCCATGATGTGGAAGAATTTATTCCAACAAGCATTTATTAAATGACAACTATGGATATGTAAGACACTGAAGGACAATGGAAAGGATGAGCATGCAAGGGTCCCAAATAATAAAAATAATAGTTGGCTTTTATGTAGCACTTCATGCCAAACTGACATTCCTAAAGCAGAGGACTGGCCTTATCATTTCCTTGCTCAAGTAGTTCCAGTAGTTCCCTATTGGTTATAGGACAAAAAAAAAAAAATAACTGAATAAGCATTTGGTAAGTACTTTGGTTTTGCCAAGCACTGAGCTAATAACTGGGAGTATAAACATAAAAAGAGGTGGGGAAGGCAGCTAGGTGGCTAAGTAGATAAAGCACCAGCCTTGGATTCAGGAGGACCAGAGTTCAAATCCAACCTCAGACACTTGGCACTTACTAGCTGTGTGACCCTGGGCAAGTCACTTAACCCTCATTGCCCTGCCCAAAAACAAAACAAAAAAACAAACAAAAACAAAAAAGGGGTGGAGAACCCCATCCTGAAGGATCTTATTATATAAAAAAGGGGAAACACATGTAGGGGAGCAGTGGCCAGAGAAGGGTATTTTTGTTTGGAAAGTTGCAAGGATGGTAAATGGAATTATGGGGAAAATAGACTGATTTGATAGAAGGTGAGGGAGGATATGCCTTTGGTGAAAAAGCAACTGTGAGAAGATTGCTGCAAAGTAAAATGAAGCATGACTAGAGCTTGCATAGATGTAGTGGGGGCCATGGTGGTTGGGGATAAAAGTGGTGTGGCTGCAGAGGACCTAGAAAAAGCCTTTACCAATCTGATTTCAATCAGAAATCTCTCCAGACTATAATCAAATTAACATTAATATATTAATATTATAATTATATAATTATAACATAGTATTGTAGTTATAATATAGTAATATGATATATCTGACAATAACAATAATAATAATAATGTCATACATTATTACATCCTTGTCTAGCCTACTCAGGCTGCCTCACATCCCTAGAATGTTCTCCATCCTCCCCTCCTTCTCCCTAGTTATTTTCAAAATGCAGATCAGGTTCCATGTCCAGTGTGAAGTCTTCAATGATCTCCATCCCACCTCCATCAGTGCTCTCTTGCTGTCTCAAGGTTACTTTAAATGTATTATATATCACACATACCATCAATTAATCTATTTATTTATTTATTTGATCATTCATTCATTCATTCATTTCTGTGTACATGTTGTCCCCCTCACTCAATAGAATGTAAACTCCTTGAGATGAGGGACTTTGTAAGCCCAGAGAAGTTAACCGAATTGGTTTACAAAGTATATAATTTATAGCAACAAGCCTCTTTCCACTGTATGCCTGTAGCTAGTAGAAGTGGCCCAGATGAGCAGTGTACCAATTGAGGGATGGGTGGTAGCTAACGGAGGAAGAATCTATCTTGATTATAAATCGTATTTCCTTCAGAATAAACCAGCCAGTAACACCCATTTGTTTTTTAAATTATTTTTATTTATTTTGTTAAATATTTCCCAAGTCCATGTAAAATAATTTTTAACATTTATTTTTAAATTTCAAGTTCCAAATTCTCTCCCTCCTGCCATCCCCTCTCCTTGAGAAGGCAAGCACTTTGATTTTGATTGTACATGTGAGGTCATACCAAACATCCTTCCATATTAGCCATGCTGCAAAAGAAAACACAAACAAAATGAAACAATAAAAATAAAGTTTTAAAAAAGTATGCTTTAATCTGCATTGAGAGTTTATCAGTCATCTCTCTGGAGGTGGATAGCATTTTTCATCATGGGTCCTTTGGAATGGAATGATGCCCATTAGTATACTACTTCAATTTGATAAGTCAAAGAAAGTATTATTATTCCCATTTTATTGATGAGGAAACTGAGTACCTCAGTGAAGTTAATGCACTTGCCCAAGGTCACACAGCTGACAAGTGGCAGGGTCAAGCCTGGAACTCAGGTCTCTAGTGTTGGTCCCGCCACACCCACACTATATCCAGAGAGAGGGAATGATGAAGTAAGAGACTGCATGCACTTCAAACAAATCTACTCATCCTTGATGAATGACAAGGAATCAATCTCAGCCAATGGTCAAAAGAGCACTTAGTGTCAGAAGAGCTGGGTTTGAGTCCTAGTTCCAAAACTTGCTACCCATGTAACCCTCACAGAGTCACTTCCCCTCCCATCTGTAAAATAAAGGCAATAATGCTCTGGCTACCTTACACAGTTGATGCAAGAAAAGTATTTTGTAAACCTTGAAATGTTCTAGAAATGAGGAATTGCCATTCTAGTTCCTGACCCACAACCACAAGGGCATCAATCAATCAACATCCATCTATTTAGTACCTTCTGTAAGCCTGATACTATTCTAGGGCCTTTGTATTCTAGGGGATACAAAGACAAAAAGTAAACACCCCCTGCCCTCCAGAAGCTTACATTCTATCAGAAGTCATGTGCAGTTAAGCTCATTTTCCACAGTGGGAATTGACGGCACACTCTCACTCCAAATCTCATCCCACTCTTTTCCTGGCCAACAGCCATTACTAGGCAGGTAACTGAGGTTAGAGCATGGACAGAAAAGAATGATAGTTGTTTTGTTTTGCTTTTAATATTAATAACTTGCTCAGGGATCAAACTATCATGTCAGCATTGGACCAAAGCCTATTTTAAACTAGCCCATTGAAGTTTGCCAGATTTGTGGCAGTGTCTTTTTCTAATGGTGACCCAGTGAAATAGAATGATGAGGTCAAAGGAATAAGAGCCTTGTGGATAAGGAATCCTAAAGAGAGCCACAAACCAAGAAGTTTCTTTGAACATGTGAATCAAAAACGAATTGGCCTTATTAGTTGATTAAAATGCAAAGAATCTCTACTACACAAAGTCATGCACCTCAGCTAATCAATAGGAGGTGAGGACATTGGGGAGGGGGAAGGGAAAAGGGAGGGAAAGAGTGTTTTCATTTTTCCTATAGATCAACTGGCTAAAACAACTCCTCTTGAATCAAGCAACAAAGAACAGACTCATCAGTTATTATCTCCTACCCATTCAGTAACATTATAAGAAAAGTTAGAACTAATCCCACCGAAAAGATCAGTTCTTCCTTTAGTTTCATTCTGATAGATGTAATTGCCAAGGGGCTTCAGCAAAATGCCATCATCCTTGTCAGGTTTGAACAAAGAAAATGATCTGTATCATCAGAGCATAATGCCTGGCACATAGCATCAGACACTTAACAAATGCTTTTTCATTTATTCATTAAGCATTTACAGAGACGTAAATTTTCAAAGCACTTTTCCATCAATTATTCCATTTGATTCTAACTATACACCTGTGAGGTAGGTAGGTATGGCAAATATTAATAAACCCTTTTACAAGAAAGGAAATTATGACCCAGAGGAGTTAAGTTATTTGCCCAAAGTTACACAGAAAATTAATAGCAGAGACAAAACTAGGAAAGACCTATTGAAACACATGGTTGCTCATTCAACAAATATGTATTAAGCCCCTACCTGCAATGTGCAAGTTGCTGTGTTGGGTTCTAGAAATATAAAGATGAAAGCAGTAATAATAACTACTACTACTATTATTATTATTATATAGCACTTTAAGGTTTGCAAAGCACTTTACAAATATAATCTCATTTTATCCTCATTAATAACCCTGGGAGATAGTTGCTATTATCATCTTTATTTTACATAGAAGGAAACTGAGGCAGACAGAGGTTAAGTGATTTACCCAAGTGTCATACAGCTAGTAAGTGTTAGAGGCAAAATTTGAACTTAGGTCTTCTTGACTCCAGGTCCAAGGCACTATCTTCTGAGCCACCTAAGCTGCTTAATGGTGGCTATTTTTGGAGCTAGGTGGTGCAGTGGATAAAGCACCAGGCCTGGATTCAGGAGGACCTGAGTTCAAACCCAGCCTCAGACACTTGACACTTACTAGCTATGTGACCCTGGGCAAGTCACTTAGCCCTTTTTGCCTCAATTCCTCATCTGTAAAATGAGCTGGAGAAGAAATGGCAAACCACTCCACTATCTTGGCCAAGAAAACCCCACATGGGTTCACAGAGAGTCAGGCACAACCGAAACCACTCAACAACGACAAGAAGTATAGAATGCTGGCCTTGGAGCCAGGAAGACTTGATTTCAAATCCTGCATTACTTACTAGTTGTTTGACCCTGGGCAAGTAATTCAATCTGTCAGCCTTGGTTTCCTCAATCTGTAAAACTTGGGGAGAATAATAGCCCCTACCTCCCAGGATTATTGTGAGGACCAAATAAGAAAATAAATGTAAAGTGCTTGGTAAATTTTAAAGTACTGTATAAATGTTAGTTATCATTAAGTATTATCTATGCCTTAGGAAGGTTACCTGATGGCAGTATGGAGGATAGATTAGAAGGGATTAGGAGCTAGAAGATTATAATAGTTCAATTGAGAGATAATGATATGAAGCATTGTTATCACTGAGATAGATGTATACTGAAAAGCAGAGGTGAGGCAAGAGAAAGGCAATGTAGGCCACCAACTACAGCATAACAGAGAGTAGAGAGGAATGAGGGACAGGTTTTAACACCACTCTTCACAAATGCACAGTTTTCATGCCAAAAAGGAGGGTTTTTACTGTCTAATAAGTCAATCTACCTTGTTACAAGGAAAGTTCAAAGCCTCTATGAAGAGCAACATGCACAGGAAATAATTTCCAGACCTGGCCTGGAGTCCAGAAATAACTCTGATGTCTATTCAGTTCCACAAGTATTTTTTAAATTCCTACTTTCAACTAACTATGCTATTTCCATGGGGCAGGCATCTAGATACATTAAAAACCTAGTGGTATAGCCACATGCATCATAACCAAATCTTTACCAAGCTTAAAGAGTTAAAAAGAGCATCTGCTCCTTCTCTCCTCATCTGGATTATGGCTTCCAACTCTCCTAGGCCAGTGGCTATTTGCAAGGCTAGTCAAGAGAGCTTTTAGTCCCTGGATTTTAAAATGTGGGTGATTAAATAAGTCATTTTTGTTAAACTCCAGTGCCTTTGGCTAAATACATTAATATAAATGATTAAAATTAGCTAATCTCCTAATGAGCTGAGAATTTTGCATTGATTCAGTAATTACAAAGCATATTGCAAAATCAATGTCAGATACTCCTGCAATTCCTATTGATTGGCTGACTCCAATAAAACTATACTCAACAAAGTCAACATATTTAAAAGAGTAAAAGTGAATTCAGTTTAACACACTCTATGACCAGTTCTAGGCTTGAAGTCCAAACCTAGAACCCACATTTGTTGAGATGCTTGGTCTGTTATAGGCCTTGAGAGCTATTTGCAATCTTGGTTCTGCCTTCAGAAGCTATAGTTAATGAAACATAAGATTATTACTCCCTCGTGCATTGAAGTTTTCAGGCCTTTAAACAATAATTAATTAGGATTATGTGACAAGAGGAGAATTTCCACTAGGAACAGAAAACTAATAGTATCTCTTAACAAATGATGCTGAAACTCTTATTGACTCAATTTAACGTGTCCAATCTTTCCAAAGAGACTACCCTGGCAGTAATTATTGGCTTTAAATACTTTTTACCATGGAAATAGTATCATTTAAGTCTGGAACTTCTCAATTAGAGATTCTATCCACTTCACCCTTCATCTAGCTGGCTTTGGACTCAGTCAGCGGTGAGACCCACCTCCAGATCTATGATTTCATTCTGGTGACCATCAGCATCTGGCCACATCCAGAAGGCAGGATAGAACAAGGGGCAGAAGAGGGGTGTCCTGGAGCCAGCTCAAACAGGCCAATAAGAACCAAATATTAAATTTTCAGTGTGAGCCTTTGCACCTTGGAAATCAGCAATTGTTGATCAAGGCTTGATTTGTCATTTTATTGATTGTGTAGACTTAAGAAAGTGATAGAGAAAAATGTTAACAACGCAAATTAAACCGAAAAGCATGTCCTCTGTAGATTTTTTCAGAGATCCTGCTATTATCCATAGCCTAGAATTAAAGTGTATCAAGCCCCCTGGTTACCACTGTTCCTAGCAGCTCTCTGAACTCTCAGACTGACCACTGATGGCCTGCTTAGATCTCCTAGCTTGACTGACTTACCTAAGTCTGTGGAACCTTCCTGTGGGGCCAGACCCGCAGTTCCCAAGAACATAAGGGTTGGGCACATTCCCCACTCCCAAGGCAAAAATGAAAGGAACCAACCTAAATGAAATACATAGAGTTACCTTTGGGTCAATGGAAGAAAGAATAATACTCACTGTAGGAGCTGAAATCACCAAAGATCATGTTCCTATAATAATGTCTGTGCTTCAGTTCCAAAGGATGGAAATTCATGATGGAAAATGCTCTCCACATCCAGAAAAAAAATCTGTGGAATCTGAATGCAGATTGAACCATACTATTTCTACTTTTTTTTGTTTTTTCCCCCCCACGGTTTTTCCCTTTTGTTCTGATTCTTCTTTCACAACACAACTAATGCAGAAATATGTTTAACATGATTGTACATTTATAACCTATATCAGATTGCTTTTTGTCTTGGGGAGTGGGGATGGAAGGGAGAGAGGGAGAAAAAATTGGAACAAAATCTTATAAAAATAAATATTGAAAACTATACATGTAACTGGAAAAATAAAATACTATTAAGATTGGGAAAAACAAAAAACAAACAAATAAAAAAAGAATATCTGTGCTTGAAAATCACACCAGTCCTCTATACTCTTCATAAAGATGATAAAGGTCATTGATCAGATCACCATCATCAAAGGAGTTTCTGATGCTGGCAAATGTAGGCCCAGGGTACCAGCCTCCTTTTGGAACAGCAGCTGATGAGAACCCACTTCCAGCAATTCTGGCTACATGGCTGCTCTTCTCCCACAGTACCTGAGCCATCACTCTTTCCCAATCTCTGAATTGTAACAACCGGCTTCATGGACTATAATAGCAAGGTGGGCATGGAATTTAACCAATCGTGGTTTGCTTTGCCTCCCACCAGAAGTTTGTGTTTTGCAGCCCAAAGTTCAATTCCCCTTTGACTACAATGATGAATTCATAGCACTGGCACCTAGAAGAGGGGGCTTCTTATCCTTGCCATAGCTTCTCTATTGAGAGCTGGCACACAGCTGGAGCCCACACTGTGTTATGTATGCCTGCTGCCAAGCACTGTCCTCAAGGGACCAAAAATCAGAAATAAGCTCAGCTGGTACAATTCAGATAGGCAGTGTGAGAATGGGTTTGGAACATGGCTTCATCATCACTTACCTCCCCAATTCTGGTGCATTCTGTGTGTGGACTCTGGAGCAGCAGAAACCATGGATCTGTATGACATACACACTTGCGAATGCCCCAGTTCACCACAAGGATAGCCCAGATGGATAAAAGCCAGGATCAAAGACAGGTGCTATAACTATATCATTCCTTGAAACTAATCTCAGCCAGTCTGTCACCATTTATTAAACACCTACTATAGGCAAGGCCCTATGCTAGGTGTTAGAGAAACAAAGACAAAATTACACCACCCCAGCCTTTAGGTAGTTCAAATTCTACAAAAAGAATGAAATGTGTGTATAAATAACCTTTGAAAAAAGTTCATCAGAGGAAGGAGAAAGTATGAAGAACTAGAGAACAGAAGAAGTAGCACCAGAACTGACCCTTGGAAAACAAGAAAAGTGCCAACAGGGAGCTAGTGCAGGTGTTTGAGCAGGGTAGTGACATAGCCAGATAAGTGTTACACTTAGAAACATTAACTTGGAAGCTGTGTGAAGGATGGATTAAAAAGAGGAATGACTGGCTGGTGGCACCCTCAACAAAAATAGGGAAGTGTGGAGGTAGGATGGGTTTAAGAGGCAGGATCATGAGCTGTTTTTTACCAGCTTGAATTTGAGATATTTATAGGGCAATGTCCATCAGCCAGTTGGGAATGCAGAACTGGGGCGCCAGGGGAGAGACAGAGAGTCAGAGAAACACACATAGAGAGAAAGTGGGGTATAAATAAAGAGGTCAACTCAGCAAGAAGGACCACATCTTCCTTAGGGACAAAAGTAAAGGAAGAAAGAGTATGACTTTTGCTAACTGAATCTCCACACATTCTCATCACCAAATAATGTAATTTTCAAGACATCAAAAACTTCCATCCACCAAAGAACACCCTGCATGACTCTGTCTCAGTGCCTGTAATTCCCACAATCATCTTCATCATCACTGAAGAGTTGAAGGCCACAAAAGGAGGGATGGCACATTAACCAATTATCAGTCATAAACACCTCAGCACAGATTGGTTGGTCTGACAGCTAGCTGTTACCTTATAAATAGAGGACACACCCTGAGAAAATGAGGCACAGAAAAGTTAAGTTTTGATCAAAGGGATGAGAGGGCTAAAGCAAGGTGCATTGCTCAGGGAAGACTTTCTGGGGAAGATTTCCTTGAGGAAACTACTATATAAATGTGCTTTTAAATTGTCCTATTATTAGATCAATAGGACCTAGATGTGGGAGGAGCCTCTAAATCATCTTTCCAATCACTCATTTTATAGGGGAAACTGAGGCTTAAAAAGGTTACATGACAACCATTCTCACATGCCTGGTGAGTGGTAGAGCCAGGACTCAGATGCAGATTTTCTGATTCCCAATGGAGGACTTTTTCCATGACACCATGTTCACATTTTATCTTTAATGTTCGAGGGGAACGGAGTTTAGCCCCTAAAAAAACAAAAGTCTTTGTCAAAAGCAAGAGTAGAATATAAAATACTAAAGCCTAAACATGAGCAGAAAGAAGCCTTTTTACTATCATTAACAGCATAACATCAGACATTTAGAACATCTAGAGTGGGATAAAAAGTGCTGGGTACTGGGGATAAAGATATAATGCACAGAGGATAAAGCAGCAGCCCTGGATTCAGGAGGACCTGAGTTCAAATCCGGCATCAGACACTTGACACTTACTATCTGTGTGACCCTGGGCAAATCATTTAACCCTCATTGCCCTACCCATATATATATATATATATATATATATATATATATGTGTGTGTGTGTGTGTGTGTGTGTGTGTGTGTGTATAAATATATATATAAAATGCAAAAATGGTCCATAGTTACAAAGAGCTAACATTCTAATGGAAGAGACAAGAAGCATATATGTAAATACACACAGAATAAATGTCAACTACATATAAGGTAGTTTGAGAGGAAAGGCGCTCAAAACTCTGCAGCTAGTCAGGAAGTCCCAAGTTAAAAACCAATATCACTAACTTGCTGTGTGACCCTGGGCAATTCATTTAACCTGCCTGCCTCAGTTTCCCCAACTAGAAAATGGGGATAAACAATAGCACCTATCTCCCAGGGTTGTTGTGAGGATCAAATGAGATAGTATTTGTAAAGTGCTTAGCACAACATGCCTGGCACATAGTAGGCACTTAATAAATGTGTGTTTCCCTCCTTAGTTCTGTCACGGGAGGATTAGGGGCCCCGGTCACCCCCAACAATTCTCTTGGAGGTTCAAGGAACTTTTTCCTTGAAACCTCAGGGGTTTTCCCTTGAAATCAAGTAGGCCCCTCCTTGAACTCAATCAAGGACACACACACGCACCCAATGGAGATAAGCGGCACAGATCGAACTGAGCATGCTCCAGGACCATCACCCTACATTCCAGTCATCCTAAGCATCTGGATGAGGTAATCCAGGAGAAGACCACCTGGAACCGTCCATCAGCAGACTGCTTAGACCCATTAGGACAAAGTTGACACCCACCACCAGATCGCTCACGAGGGATTCTTCCTACCCCATTGCAACGTGGGAAGACCACCAGCCCCTTACCCAATAAGAGACTCTTACCCACCCCATCTAAACCCTATAAAATGGCACCCTACAAGTTAGCCGGGGAGGAAAGCATTTTGTTCTGGCAAAACCTTCCTCCCAGCAGGTTTCTCTTGTACCCCAATAAACCTGTTCTTTTATTCCTAATTAGGTCTTGTGCGAGAGTGTAATTCTTTATGGAGGAATCCTAAGGACCCACAGGCTTTCTCCTATCAGTTTCTCCCCCATATCAGTTCTTAGCAATTGAGGGGATCAGGAAAGGCTTCACATACTTGGTCTATATCTTGAAAGAAGAGGGGAATCCCATGATGGAGAGGTGAAGAGAGTTTGCATTCCAGGCACACGGGGCAGCTGGATGTGGGAATGGGAAATGGAGTGTTGTAAATGAGATACATAGACACGGCCCCTTTAACTGAGTCATAGGGAGGGAGAGTAATGTCCAATGGGGCTAAAAAGAGAGTTTGGAGCCAAGCTTTAAAGGGCTTTTAAAGACAGAGGAGTTGATATTTTATTCTAGAGGCTATAGGAAGCCACGTAAATTTACTGAGGGCAGGAGCAACGTTTTCAGATCTTCACTTAAGGAAAATCACTTTGGCAGCAGTGTGTAGAATGAATCGAAGTAGGGAGTGGCAGGGAGACCAATTAGACGGCTGCCATTGCAAGAATCTAGGTGAGAGGTGATGAGAATTTGAATGAGAGAGGCAACTGTGTGAGTAGAGCGAATGGGTTGCATTTGAGAAATATCATGAGAAATGGTAAGATTTGGCAAATGATTCTACATAAAAGGTTACAAACTAGGCAAACTAGAAAAGGTGGTGTTTCCTTTGACAGAAATAAGGATTTTAGAAGAGAAGACATTTTGGAGAGGGGGTGGAAAGGAAGAGAATTGGTTCTATTGGGGGCATGCTAAGTTTGAGATGTCTCCAGGACATCCAGCTTGATATGTTCAGTTGGCAATTGGTGATGCAAGATTGAAACTGCTGAGAAATGCAATAAAGAGGCTAAAAATGTTGAGGACAGGGGGTGGAGGATTAAATGTCACAATTAAGAGATTATTGGTTGCTTTGGAGAGTCATTTCAGTTGTGTAATGAGGTCAGAAGCTATATTGCAAAAAAATTGAGGAGTGATAGGAGAGGATGTGTAAAGACAGTTTTTTTCTTTTTAGTTAAGAAAGGGAAGAGAAATATAGGGTGACTGAAAGAAAGGAAGGGTTTAATGAATTTTTTTTAAGTTTGGATAAGATTTGGACATGTTTGAAGGCAATAGGGAAAGATTCATCAGAAATGAAGGAGTTCATGATTTGAGAGAAAACTTCACAGAAGAAGTAGCAGTAGAGCTGAGCCTTGAAATGAAGAAAAGTCAAGAGTTTGCATTTTATCCTAAAGGCAATAAGGACCCAGTGGAGGTGTTTGAGCAGTGGAGTGACATGGCCAGATGAGAGAGTGGAAGGAAGAGAGATAGAGACAGAGACAGAGACAGAGTGAAAAACAGACAGACAAAATGAGCTGATTGAAATTGCAATCTAATGGAGAAGAAGGGGAGAGGATAGCATCAAGTATACATGTAGAAGGGTTGGCCTTGGAAAGGATAATGGTTACTTCACTATCAGACTGGGAGAAATGAGTAGAGAGTGGGAGGTACTGTCTAGGGGTTTTGAGATATAGATAAGGAAGAGAATTGGGTTTCCACATCAAATGTCAGCTTGAGGAGAGAAGGGAATCTTTGCTGTTTTTATGGATTGTAAAATAGGAAACCAGATATGGAAGAATAAAAGGATTGACTTGCTGTAGTGAAAATCCAGTTCAAGTTGGATATCATGAATTTGTAATTTATCCAGGCAATAGGTTACCTGAGTTCCTCAAGCCCCATTCAACAGTATACAAATAGAAGTGGAGAAGGCAGATGGTGGGAATAATCCAGGGTTGAGATCTGGCAAGAGATAAGCAAGGAGAAGACAAGGATGCAAGGCATTCAAGAGAAGAGGAAAGTGTAGTATTGAATTGGCTAACAACAGGGTCAATATTTGAGAGGGAGGGCAGTGGAGTTGGTGCAGGGATGAAGTCCTGTTAGAGTACTGAAAGGTGGAGGGATTGGAGTTCTCCATAAAGGCAAAAAATGGATTTAGGAGTAGTGAGAGATATGGAGAGATGGGATGATAGGAAGTTATGGTCAGAAGAATGTCAGAGTCTTTAATTAAGGAAGTGTAATATTTATGGGTAATAGAGAGATTCAGTATGTAACCATCCCCATGTGTTACTGAAGTGATGTAAGTCATAGGATTTAAGAATTCTGAGGAATTCGAAGGGCAAGAATTTTGAGTACAGATCAACATGGTCGCAGAAGTCCCCCAGTATGAGGCAAGGATTGGGGAGGAAAGGAAGACAGTGAGTTAGGTGCTGACCTCCTTGAGAAAAGAGGAAGACATTCCTTCAGGCAGGGAGACTAATCATAAAGCTACTACAATAGTCCAAGTAAGAAGTGATGAAGGACAGAAAGTACAAGCATGATAGCTCTGTGGGTGGAAAGGAGACACATTTGTAAAGGGAGAAATGTCAAGATTTGGCAATGGATTGGATATGAGGAGTAAGTTAGAATAAGGAGTAGAGAGTGTCACTGTGATTTTAACACTGATAGGCTGTCAGCAAGTCAATTAGAGCCTTTTGATACCCAGTGGCTTGTGGGGTGGGGGAGGTAGGCAGGGGCCAAGTAGGAGCATTAAATCAAAGAGACAAGGCACAATCTTGAAACCTGAGGCATAAAGACAATGACATCTCACTTCAACACTTTAAATAAGGTACTCCCTCTACTAAGATAGATCATAGCTCCATGGATCCATATTTTCATGAATCAGGTGGCCAGTAAGACAAATCTCCTTAGTAGAAAGTAAGTTGTATTCCCAACACCTAGCCTTGTGCTTAGCTCACAGTAGGCACTTTAGAAAATGTTGAATTGTCTTGGTAGCCTCTTAAGTTTCTGGTGCTAAGCCTCCTTCTATTTAGCTAGGTTGGGCCTTAGACAACAGTTCGTTGTGAGCCCCATACTGAAAGCCTTTCTAGTTTCACTGAACCTGACAGAGCTTGTGCTCTGTTGGCATGCCCTCCAAAAAACCTTGGAGGAATGGATCATCACCATGCCACAAGGACTCATCTGAATAAGTGTTCAGAAAAGAACATCATGGGCACAGTTTTTTTTTTAGTGACTGACTAGAAAAAAATCAGTAGGAATTCTACTTAAGACTGAGAAACAAAGTATTAAATTAAGCAGTGGTTGATAACAGTTAAGGTTTAGTGAGAGAATGTATAAATCAGTGCCTAAGTCTTTGTATTGCTTTCAAAACAGCTTTTTATTATATCTTATTGTTCTTAGATTTAGGATTTCAAAATTGGGAGAGACCTTAGAAATCTCCGCAACACACTGATTTTACAGATTACAAGACCGTGGCCCACAGACTTTGTAAAACAAGACAAAACAAAACAAAAAAGTCACCCTTGTAAACATTCATACTGTTTTATTTTAATAGACATTTACTGATAGTGTGACCCTGGGCAAGATGCTTAACCTTTGTTTTTTTCGGTTTCCTCAAGTGTAGAATGGAGATAATATTCTCTTCCATTGATAAAGTGTAATATTGTAATAGAAAAAAGCATGATTGAATGGGTCATATGCTCTTCAAGTTTCAGTTAACCATGCCTGGGGGAATGACTGCTAGGCCAATGCCCCCATTAATAGTCACTGCATGTCACCTGATTTCAACTACTGGAATTGCAGGCATAGTGCCTAGAAGGAAATCATCAGATTTTACCTTGGGCTGGCCTTGCATTTCCAAACCGATTAAGTGATGTGGTAAGCATCAGCATGCCAAAAACAAACTTCTCCTACTTCACAATTTGCTGAGGGCCAGGCCTGCCTGGCATCATATATGGCGAGAGTGTGAGCCTGGCAGTCCCAATGACAGATTGGCACAAGGTTCTGAGCCTTTCCTTTCCCCAAATGCAAGTTCACAGGGCTTTGCCGTGCAGCTGTATGCCAGACTCTCCTAATCTCTGTGGCAGAGGGCCAGTCAGAACTCTGGGAGATTACACCCTATTAGGAAGCATCAGGGGAAAAGGTGGTAGGAAGGAGCCTGACTCTTGGCCTTCTCGCACTCTCCACAAAAGAATAGAAGGGTACATGGGCAGAATGAGCTAAGAAATGCATTTTTAAAATTAGATCTCTTCTGTAGATACACAGAATAAGCAGAATAAGAAGAAAGTCTATAAACTCATCGGGGTAAACACAAAGAGAATTTGTTCACAAATCACAGGCACTGGAACTTTGCTCTACCTCTCCAAAAATGTGAAAGAGGCAGAATCCTGAGATCATAGAAACTGGAAGGGTTCACAGAGGTCATCACGTCCAACACACTCATATTACAAATGAGGAAACTGAGGCATAGAGAGGATAAACGATTTGCCCAGGGTTATACAACTAGTGTCTGAGGCAGGATGTGAAATCAAGTCTTGCTATCCAGTGCTTTATCCACTGTGCCGGACAAATTTTAAAAGCTCTACTTTATACAGTAAACTTAGTATCCAGAGGGGATTTGTTATCTGTAAGAAGTGACATTGGTTTAAAATATAAGAAGATTCAAGAACAGTTTACATAACTTCATGGAGAGATCCCTAATAAGAAATTAAAGGGAAATTTGTTGTTGTCCAGTGGTTCCAGTTGTATCCAACTCTTTGTGACTCCTTTTGGAGTTTCCTTGGCACAGACACTGGAGTGGTTTGCCATTTCCTTCTCCAGCTCATTTTACAGATGAGGAAACTGAGGCAAACAGGGTGAAATGACTTGCCCAGGGTCACACAGCTAGGGTCTGTGGTCAGACTTGAACTGGAGAAGATGAGTCTTCCTGATCCTAGGCCCAGCACTCCAGCTACTGCACCAAGGAGAAGTTAGAAATGTCTGAATCACTTGTTTAACCTTTTGATATTGCCCTTCTTGGGAACATGGCCATTCAGATCAATGATTTAGAGATGGAGGGGATAGCTTAGAGGTCACCTCGTCCAACCCTTTCATTTTCCAGATAAGGAAACCAAGGCCGAGAAGGGGTGAGGTGATCATCCCAGGCTGATACAGGTAGCGAAAGAGCTGGGCATTTGAACCAATGTCTTCTGACTCCAATCCAGATGCTATTTCTATGACCTCCCATAATCACTTCTTTGGTGCTTGTGTGAAACAAGTGTGCACAAATTTCCCTGGAAAGGTCCCATCTCCAATGGGACTCTACTTCCCATGGACATAGCTACATTAACACCATCACCACCCTCCCCCCAGCAGTTTGATATAGTGAGAAAACTGCTAGATTTGAAGGCAGATTTCAAGTCCCGGTTCTGCTTTTTACTATGTCACCTAGGGCAGGTCATTAAATCTGCCTGACCCCATTTCCTCATCCACAAAAAAAGGGTATTGGATCCAAAGACCTCATAGATCCCTCCCAGCTCTGAATGTTATCCTATGAGCCAATCACCAGTCAGAAGACGACAGTCACCCATGGTCACCTAGCTTTAATCTCCTTCCTTGCAGGCCTGTTTACAAGAGGCAGAAGGAATTGCAGCACCCTCCAAGGGAAAGGGCATGTGACACATATGTCAGAGGCATCTGCCAAGAGTCGCATGTGGTGCTTCCTCGGGCATGAGAAGGTGCTGTTGCCCTGGCACCTCTCCCCACTGTTCCTTGGCATCAGGTATCAATCAGCTCCATCCCAGGGCCATGAAGGGTGATTCATGGGCTAATGTGAGTTGCCAATTAATATCCTGCTGGGAGACCTACTGGGAGAGAATCCCTTTTGGAAACTCCTGACGGTATTTCATCTCCTTCTCCAGCTCACAGAGATCCATAAGATCAGCGCCAAGTGCAGCTGCTTGTTTCCCTTATTTCTAGGATCAGATCCTTCTAATACCCATTGCCAAATCAGATCAAGCTACTGGATCTCCTCTCTAGTCTGCCAGTCCCCCTTCACCTAAATCTGATGTTCCAGCTGGCTTCTTCTCTTCCCACCTCTGTACCTGTGCTCACCCTAGTCTCTCCCCTCACATGACCACAGCTCTCCTCTCCTCTGTTATACAAATGCAATGTATCCATTGACGCCCATCTCCAACAGCAAGACCTCCTCCATGAAGCCTTCCCTGACTACCTAAGTTCACAAGGAGTTTCCTCCTTGGCATTTAGAGATGTGCTTATTTGTTTGTTTGTTTTCAGATAAGCCCAAAATTTGCTTTTTCAGAATGACAGGCTTAACTTGGCACAAACGAGTTTTTTGTTGTTGTTTTTGTTTTTTCGAAATGAGGGTTAAGTGACTTGCCCAGGGTCACACAGCTAGTAAGTGTCAAGTGTCTAAGGCCAGATTTGAACTCAGGTCCTCCTGAATCCAGGGTCGGTGCTTTATCCACTCTGCCACCTAGCTGCCCCCACCAATGAGTTTTGATGGTACAGAGACTACATGTTGTACTGCATTATGTCAATGAAATAATTCCTCTTTCCCTCATTTTACAGGTAGAAAAACTGAGGCGAAGAGAGATGTTTTTGTTTGTTTTTTAAGTGACTTGCCCAGTCACACAGCTAGTAAGTACCTAAGGTCAGATTTGAACTTAGTTCTTCCGAATTCTAAATCCTGAACTCTATCTCCTATGCCAAAAAGCTGCCCACCACCACTCTGACTCCAAGAAAAGCAATGATTATGTCCTTTATGATGATACTGTTATTCAAGACCTTCAGTTCATGCAAAGTCTGTCCCCACAGAGGTTACATCGGAGCCAGCAGCTCCAGAGCCTAAAGCCATACTTTAGCTGTTGTCCCCATCTTCAGCTATGTTCCTTCCATAACCTCAGCTCAAAACTATGGTAGACCAAACTGGTGGCAACAGCCAAATCCATGTTATTCTGTTCGTGAAGCCTTGGCGTTTCTCCTACCAAAAAAACTATAAGAATTATAGTCTAATCTTTTTTTACATTTATTTATTTTGTAGTTTGTCCCTCTTTGATTTGCTGAACTCAGGCAGAGGCCAGCAGTCAATAAAGTTCTCTGTTCTTAAGTCTATGACATAGAAGTAGGTAGAGGTAGTCAAATAATAGAACAAAAATGTATCAGAAGCTGAGCAATTAATACTTATTATTTGTGCCACATTTTTTGCCCTTATCAGAGTACGATCAGGAGTTAAGTGACTTGAGTCCATGTCCTGGCAACCCTGCCATTAACTCTCTGTGTGACTAGGAGCAAATCACTTCAGTGAGTCAATAATAAATGTATTAAGTGCTCACTATATGCCTATATGCCTGCTACCAATGCCAGAAAGACAGTCCCTGCCCTCAAGAAGTTTATAATCTGATGGGGGAAGACAACATACAAAAGGAAGCTGAAAGGAGGGCCGGGTACCAGAGACCCAGGCCTGGTTGCAGCTGGTGCCCTGAGGTTATGGGATTGAGAGAAAAGACTATATTTGGACTCTTCTCAGAGCCCTAAAGGCAGAGAGTGAGTCCAGTTTCAGGCCCAACAGCTTTGTGGCCCAAAACCTCCCAGCAGGGGGCCGCTCAGCACATGAGGCTTCAAGTCAAGGCTCCTTGGTCTTGGGCCCAAGCAGGGCCCGAAGAAGGGCCTGGGTTTTGTGGGAGTCGGGCTGGACTAGGAGTTCGCCTTGAGGTGCCTGAGGTGATTCCCACTGACTAGAGTTTTGTTTTGATAGGTTATGTTTACACAAGTACTGTTTAGTGGAGAATGGGAACATTCTTACTCCAGCATAGGGTTGGGGCCTAAGGCCACAATCTGATTGGTTGGTAAACAGAGTGATCTGATTGGTCAAACCCCAAGACAGGCTTTCTTTCTTGAAGATTTATGTATGTTAACACAGTATTGTTCTCAGGAGGAGCTGACACTATTGCCCAGAATAGGTTAAGGCCTAGTATTGTAGTTTGTAAAATCTGATTGGTCAACTGGTAGCACCTGATTGGTTCTTAGGCTGTTACTGTTATTCTGTATAAATAGCAACTGTAATAACTGAAATGTAAATGAGGGGTATCAAAAGGCCTTAATGTGATTGGTTGGAAGAGACCCCTTGAGGGGTATAAATGGAAGTGAGGGACTTCACTTCAGTGCACTCTCCGGCACATTCAGAAGAGTGCCCATCTTCGTGAAGATGAATAAAGCCTTCACTCACCAACTGCTGCCTGCTTGGAGTTTTTGAACAGTGACCTGCTAGCAACACTAGGGCTGCCAACACTTGAGCTGTGCAACAGAAGAGTGGTTAGCTTCATTTCTTTTTTTTTTTCTTTTTTTTTTTTTTTTAGTGAGGCTGTTGGGGTTAAGTGACTTGCCCAAGGTCACACAGCTAGTAAGTGTTAAGTGTCTGAGGCCGGATTTGAACTCAGGTCTTCCTGACTCCAGGGCCGGTGCTCTATCCACTGCGCCACCTAGCTGCCCCCTGTTAGCTTCATTTCTAACAGGATGAGAATTCCTTCAACTAGAGCCAGGCCCAAGAAAATTTGTGAAGTGGCTGGTTTCTCTTCTGTGCCCCATGCATACCCTTCCTTCCCCACTGTCAGAATTTCATTTTTCTTCTCTCTTACTCTTCAAAACCAGTGCTCAGGGCCCCTACCACTGCCCTGGGGCCCTTCTGAGCTAGAGGAAATTCAATTTACATTTCTATAATATTTTAAGGTTGATTTAGTGTTTTCCCCACAACAAACCCTTGAGATAGGTGGTGCAAGAATTATCATCTCTATTTTACAAGTGAGGAAACTGAGACCTGGAAAGGCTAAGTGACCTTCTCAGGGTCTCATGGCTGGAAGTCAGGCATTTTCCACTGTACCATACTGTACCACACTTAGCCGTGTCCACTGGAATCAAAGTCAGATTTAGGGACATATATTTAACCTGAACAGAGCAAACATGTCCTACCATAATTCTTCTGACTCAAAGTTTAAGAGTTTCCCACAAGATCCATTTCATATGCCCTGTTGCTTGGAAAAACAATAGAAACTCATTCACAAAGGCATGTTGAAAATGAACACTGTATTCTGTACATAGTAGGCATTTAATAAATGCTTGTTGCATTGAATTTAATTGGGGAAGGCCATAATCAGTCCAAAGGAGTGAATTATTAATTTTGGAATTTCAGTGATCCTTGGGGGTAGGAGATCTCCCCAGAATCCTTCAAGTCACATCATATAAGGAGCCACTTCTGCTTCCTAAGTCTGGCCCAGCAGCCCCTGATTTTTTCCCCCTGCCCCCACTTTCTCCATCACTATAGCACCTCTCTGTCTTTTCCCTCTCTCTAGCTTTGCCTTTCCCCTCCCCCACACACATATACCTTCCCTTCCCCCTCCCCTCTCCGGCTAGAAGCAAGAGCAGCAAGACTAATTTCATTTCTCTTTTTTTCCTTCCGTTTGTCGATCTGTGACAACCCTTTTTATGCATTTAATTCATTCTCAATTTCTCATAATCAGGAGGAAGGTATCCCCTAAGGTTAGGCAGAGCTTGTCAAAAAAAAAAAAAGGCAGCGCACATTTGCAGAGGTAATCACTAGTCTATCGGCACTTCGCACTGCCCACGGAACTATTAACTAATATCGCCGTCTAATCTTTTTTGTACTTATTTATTTTGTAGCGAGAAACTAGCGTTATAAACACCCCTACTGTCAAAACTTGTCATCCCCATTACCCTCAAGGCGGGCTTCATCTCCGTTATTCTAATTTCAGAGTTTCTCAAATTCACAGCCGCTGGAAATTGAGTACAAAATCCATTATCATTTGTATATTTTAATTATGCAAATGAGGCAGCTCAGCTGCGATGTCCGGGACCTGCAGGGATGCCTGACTTGATTCTGGGTGATTACAATTTATCCAGTCGAGTCACTTTAATTGTAACAAGCTAATTACATTGTTTCATTTGGCTTTAACAAAAGAAAAAGAGACAGGAAGCTCTATGGCACAGGGCCCCCAGAACAGGCCAGTGCTTCTCAAAGAAGGGGGGGGGGGGCTCTTCCAAAGCAGCAATAGGTAACATCTCCCACCTCCGTCCCTAAAGAGCCTGAGGAGCTGGGACAAAGACAGGACTCTGGGGAGGCAGATTTGGTGAAGGGACCCTTCCCAGCTCGCCTTGCCCAGCCATAGACCTGGTTGGTAGCTATCTGCATTTAAGGCAGCTGGGAAACAAAAATGGGACCACAAACTCCTGCCTAGAAGGCTAAACAAAGACACATACTCCAGGTATAATCGGTGTGCCAAATAGCAAGGTTTGTACAATCCAGAAGCCGATGTGAGGAAAGTACCCAGGGGAAATGGCTTCTTCTGCTAGTTACATTACACTTCTAAAACACCAAAGGACCCTCAGATAGGTTATGAAAGTCTACTACCCCACAACCTCCTTGGACCAACACAGGAAGCAGCTCTACCCCCACATATCCAGAGCCATGATGGTACTAAATCTTTGTATCTAAAGTTAAAAGAACACTGGTTAGTTCAAATTCTGTCATTAGCCTGATGTATGACTTTGGGCAAGTCACCATCTCTGTATACCTTAGTTTGTTCATTGGCAAAACTAGGAGGATGGGTTTTCTGAGTTTTCTCCTCATTCTAACATTCTATAATTGGGTAAAACCAGATCAGTTTTATGGGTCAGACTTTAGATATATTTGGATATCTTTTTGCTTTATGCAATAAATGTTTCAGTGGAATTTTTATTAATTGAATCCAGTTTTCTCACAGACACCATGAATATTTATAAGGTTTGGTTTCTTCCTTTCTGATTCTTTTTCAATTGGGCAGGGGTTCCCGGAACTTTAAGTTTCCCTATACAGTTCCTCTTTACCCCAAATCTCTAAGGTGAATCTATTTTATGGATGTAATGGGAGGGATCACCGCCCCCCCCCCAGTTAGCCGTTGAATAATTTCTGAGTTCCATAAATTAGGCTTTCTTCAAGTAGGCCACAACTCAATTAAAATCCTCACCTGGCCCATAGCTTTATATCTTTTAGGCCAAATCTAATTTTTCTCTGGCCCAGGCTTGTGAGGTAATTTGTATAGCTGAATCTAGAATTAGAATCTTTCCTTTCCAAGTGTATGGCTTACAAGCTACAGACATCAACAGAAAAGCTTCTTAGAGTCAGTGAATGAGAATGTGAGCCAGAGTGGATAAGGAGTGGGGAGATTTGTGCATAGAGAAGGGAAAGAAATTGAGGAGAGGATAAGGAAGAGGAGAGGAAGGAGAAAAGAAGAGGTAAGGGCAGGGAGAAAAGGAAAAGGGGAAAAAAGAGTTGATTCTATAAAACAGAAATAATTATTAGCAAATTCAATTCCTTGGTCCATGATGGTAGTTTTAATTTGGGCCCATATCTGTGATTTCATTGGTTTAGAGAAATTCTAGCAGGCAAAGTTCTTCTCTAATGCTATAAAGTACATCTCATATATCTTGAGGCAGCTAGGTAGTACAGTAGAGGTCTGAGCTTGGGATAAGAAGATACTAGTTCAAATTCAGCTGTATGACCCTGGGGAAAAAAATCACAACTTCTATTTGCCTCAGTTTCATCATCTGTAAAATGGGGATAAAAATAGTATTTATCGGGGCATCTAGGTGGTACAGTGGATAAAGAAAGCACTGGCCTTGGATTCAGGAGGACATGAGTTCAAATCTGCCCTCAGACACTTGACACTTACTAGCTGTGTGACTCTGGTCAAGTCACTTAACCCTCATTGCCCTGCAAAAAAAAAAAAATAGTTCTTATTTCCAAGGGTTGTTTTGAGGATCCCATGAAATAATAGTTATAAAGAACTTAGCCCAGTGACTGGCAAATAGTATTATATAAATATTAACTATAATTATTATTAATTTAATGTCTTAGAGAATTGCCTTAGGCACTTAGAGGTTAAGTGCCTTGCCCAGATCGGAAAGTATGTGCCAGAGTGAGACCTGAATCCAAGTTTTCCTTACTCCAAGGGTAGCTATATCAAACTATCTCTTGGCTCCTACTTCTGTAGTCAATTATAATCATTTGTTTGTTTGAACTGATACCTCCCTAGCCTGGTCTAGTTATGAAAGCCTGCCACTAAGAGCAGTTCACAGGTTCAACATTTTCAAAGATTGATAGCACTCAGGAAAGCACAAGCTTAACAAAACTAACAGGTGACTTGCCTTTTTTGTTTTGTTTTGTTTTGGTTTTGGTTTTTTTTGCGGGGCAAGGGTGGTTAAGTGACTTGCCCAGGGTCACACAGCTAGTAAGTGTCAAGTGTCTGAAGCCGGATTTGAACTCAGGTACTCCTGAATCCAGGGCCAGTGCTTTATCCACTGCGCCACCTAGCTGCCCCCGTGACTTGCCTTTTAAAAGAATTAAAGACAAAACCAAAATTAGTGACTTTGTTAAGAGTTGTCTACCATTTACAGACGTTGGCCTAGTTTGGTCATAAAGACGAGACTATCTTGCCCAGAGACATTTTCCTAACAGCATTATCTGTTTACATGTTTGTATACTAAACATCTCTGTCCCCCATCGAAGCCCATCTTTTCCTCACCCCACAGCAATCTAGGACTGACAGAATATTTGGCCACAGCTTGGAATCCCATGGCAATAAGACTCAAGGTCATAATTCTCCTAGGATTTAGAGTTGAAAGGGACCTTGAAGTTGATATGGTCTAATTCTCCTGTTTTCCAGATGAGGAAACTGAGTTTTAGAAAAGTGAAGAGACTTGCCCAGGGTCCTTCATTGTGGGAATATGGCAGCATGTCAGGACCTGAAGGAGCCCAAATTGTCCACTGACACTCCAGTAAGACTCTAAATAAAATGCACCAGAAGGAACAATAATAAAGAAAATAAAGGTAAAATGGCTATAAATTGCTCCATACAGTCCAGGTCTGCACCAAAAAACTGTCAGAATCCTTTGGGAGCTCTGAGTGGAATGGAGCTGAGCCAGGTGGAAGGCAAGCAACCCAGTTCAACCCCAGCAGGAGAATGGGCCAGATCAATATCCAGCATAGGCCTCTACCTGAGCCACTGCTGGAGACAGGGCAAGGTCAGCATAGACACAACCCATGCCCAACCCAGCATCCAAGCAGTCTATGCCCCACCCCCTGAATGAGAGAAAGAATCACAGGTGTTTGAGTTGGGGTCAGGTAGGGGGAAATACAAACTTTCCATTAAGGAGAAATAGTATGAACAAAAGGCATGGAGATGAGAATGCACACGTTTGATAAGCAATGAAAAGTCTAGAGGCTTTCTGTTGGGGAAGAGAACTTGAGAAACATAGAGTAGGGTCAGAATGTAAAAGGCCTTGACTATTAAGAGAGTGTTAGTGCTGAACTCTGAGTATGGCACTATGGGGGGGGAGGGGGAATAAAAGGGAAATTGAACAGATAGTACCTGTTTTCCAAAGATTTACAGCATTAAAATTAAAGGGAGAGATGGGACATGCACATGTGAGAAAGACCAAATGACAATAAAACTATACAAATAGGTAAATTAAAACAATTATAAGGAATTTACTATATAAGTGCTAAAGGGGGGCAGCTAGGTGGTGCAGTGGATAAAGCACTGGCCCTGGAGTCAGGAGGACCCAAGTTCAAATCTGGACTCAGACTCTTGACATTTACTGGCTGTGTGACCCTGGGCAAGTCACTTAACCCCAACTGCCTCACCAAAAAAAAAAAAAAAAAGAAAGAAAGAAAGAAAAGAAACTGAATGCGTCATTAAAATACTAATTTAAAAAAAAATAGGTGCTAAAGAATATAACCAACAAAACAGAGTTTGTTAAGGACAGCTGCCTAGAAGTGACTTTGGAACAGCTTTTTGAAATTAGGAAGGGTCATGACTTTAACAGGAGGGAATGGACAGAGTATTTCAGAGAGGAGATATAGTATGTATATGCAAAGGCTAAGAGGTAGACAGGAACGAAATAGAAAGTCAATCAATTTTTAAAAGCATTTATTAAGTGCCTACTATGTTCCAGACACTGCAAGGGCTGGAGGTCATTAGCAGGCAAGCTTACTAGGTAGAGTGGAATTACTCCCAAAATGGGGGAGATTACTATTAGAACTAATACAACTGTTTCTTCCACCTATTAATGGGCTTTTAAATGATATTTGATTATTCAAATTTGGTTTAAAATAAAGAAGCAGTACTGATGTATTGTTGTGATATCTGAAACAAACCCCTGCATACAATAAACACTCAATTTATACTTAAATATATGAATAAACAAATGATTAAATGAATAAATAGCACTGGCCTGAGAGTCAGGAGACAATTGCTAATCCCAACTCTGTGTGACACTGGAAAAATCTCAATCTCCCTTAGCCTCAATTCCCCCACATCTAAAGAGCGAAAGTTGAACTAGATCTCTAAGGCTTTTTTCAGCTCTAACAAACATTCTTAGAATCGAAGATTCTATGATTAGCTCTTCCTAGTAGGTATCTATCTCAGCTCAGACATTCAGCTCTAAATTAGGGTGAGTGGTTAGTACACATAAAGGGGGAGAGATGGAATAAAAATGCTGCTGCCGCTGCCTAAATTTTCTAGCTCTGAGTAAATTAGAGCCAGATGCCCAGTTTCTCATCGCTCCATCAGATGACTCCATGGAGTAATTATAATACTTTATGGACATTAACTCACTGATTCTCATAACGCCCTGGGAGGGAAGAGCTCAGTATCATTATCCTCCCTTTACAGAGAGTGGAGAAAAATATCTCATTCTCTCCATGTGCACATCCCCATAGCACCTGTCCCCTGAATACATCGGAAGGGGAACACCACGAAGATTTCGGCATCAAGAAGACAGATGAATGGGAGGCAGGGTTGAACGGGGAAAGGATAATGGTGATGAAGGGAATGAAGGTCTAATAGTGAAGGGATGAAAGAAATGCAACAAGAGGCAGGCTTTACAGGGACAGATGAAGGGATGAAAATTGGTGGAGCTCAAGTGAATATTGTCTGGAGGGAAACAAAGAACTGATTTTAAAATACCAGAAAACTCAAAGCCTGGGAAAGGGATATATCATTTAATCTGGCATTGGGAGGGATCATAGAAATATTTGATCAAATTAAGAAAAGGAGATGTGAGCCAAGTATAAGCAACACATGAGAGGGAAGCAGAGAGGGGAAACTCAGAAGGTTATATGGCAGTGTCTCCACTAAAATGCCCTCCCAGCTTCCGATCTACCTCTCCCAATCCTTTAGGATCCATCTCAAGCCATTATCTCTTCATAGAACTACTAATGATTTGATTGCGCCCTGACCTGGTCTCTGAATTCTTAAAGAACTCAAATTGACACTAAACAACTAAATTATATGCATAGATCTATATTGCTCACTATTGTTTCATAACATCAGAGATTTGGATCTGGAAGGGACCTTAGCATTCACTTAATCCAATCCCAACATTTTGCAGATAAGGAAACAGAGGATCAGAAAAGAAACTTGCTTCATGTCTTCTCCAACCAGAACAGAAGCTCCTGGAGGGCAGGGACAGAATATTTCATGCAGGACTGTACTTGAAATTGCTGCTCATTAACACAGGGACATGCAGTTCCCTAGGTGCTGGATAGACAATGCAAATGGCTAGTTTCTGGTCAGACAGACTTATCCCTGCCCTCTAAGGGCCTGCAATCTAAGATAACAAAGAAGTGGGTGCAGATAAGCATATAGAAGATATGGGGGCAATTGAATAATAAACATTGATTTTAATGCATCAATAGGTAAAATTAAATCTTTAGACTGTACATAAGCCAAGAGTAAGTGTATTTGTGGGGCAGTAAGTAGGGGGTAAGAGAGAAAAGTGCTCCCCTCCCAATCATTTTGGAAAGAATCCAGGGAAAGGGCAAGACTTCAAGAAGGAGAGATTTGAGGGCAAGGTAGGTGGCAAAGTGGAAAGCACCGGCCCTGGATTCAGGAGGACCTGAGTTCAAATCTGACCTCAGACACTTGACACTTACTAGCTGTGTGACCCCGGGCAAGTCACTTAACCCTCATTTTGCCCCGCAAAAAAAAAAAAGAAAAGAAAAAGAAAAAAAAAGGAGAGACTAAGAGAGAGACAAAGACACAGGGTAAGATAGTTACAGAGAATGGTAGACAGGTGCCAGATGAATCTAAACTAGCTGATTCTCCATTCTCTCATCCTCAACCCAGGAAATCTCCTTGGATTTTAATCTTTGTCTTTTTTCTTCTAACAGGCCATTTCCTAGAATTAATAGTGACTTTAACAACAATTTATATTTATACAGCCTCTTAAAGTTTACAAAGTACTTTCATCACAACCACTTCATGAGATAAGTATTGTAATGATTATTATCCCCATTTCACAGATAAGGACTCTGGGGTTTAGAACGATTAAATAATTTGCCTGTGGCCAGTTTCTAAGCGCTGGGTCCTAGACTTGGGCCCAGATCTTCTGACAATAACTCAAAGGCTCTCTAATGCTCTACCACACTTTGGAGGTGATCTGACCAGGGGTGTGCTGGAGCCAGCTCCAATGAAAAGCTAGGTATTCTTTCTGCTTCCACTCTATCATTTACTGAGAGTATTTGGGGAAGGCTGGAGAAGATGAGAGAAAGGGAAGCAATTATTCTGTATATGAGGATTTCTATGCTTTATTTTGGCAAGGATAAAGAGAGGTATACAGGTACCTACCTATGGAAGGCCAGGGTCTGAGGAGGTAAGAAGGGATAGAAGGCACAGAGGCAGGACTTTCATAACATCTCACCTGGGGACTATTCCATATGCTTAGCCTCATCTATAAAGAGACTAATGGCCTCTGATCCATAGTGTGATTTCAGAGAAGAACACACCCCCATTCACACAGCCCCATTCACACAGCCCAAATCCTTGCCCTACCTGCCCATTGATACCCTTTACCAGGGGATATCACATTCCTTTGTCAGAGGTAAGATTCAAAATGTGTATCAATACTATCCTGGTTCCCTATTTGTTAGTGTTCTCTCCATCTTCATACCATCTTGTATTAACATGTATTATCTGTGTACAGGGATGTGTTGGTAAGTGTTAAATGATGGACTCTCTGAAGGGAAAAAAAAACATGTATTCACAACAAACTTTTTTTTTTTTTTTTTTTTTTTTTAGTGAGGCAATTGGGGTTAAGTGACTTGCCCAGGGTCACACAGCTAGTAAGTGTTAAGTGTCTGAGGCCAGATTTGAACTCAGGTACTCCTGACTCCAGGGCCGGTGCTCTATCCACTGCGCCATCTAGCTGCCCCCACAACAAACTTTTAAATTGAATCTCCATTATTAACATTTTCTCCATCACTTTCTTAAGTCTAGACAATCAACAAAAGAACAAATCAAGTCCAAGTTTATAGCACTTGCCCATTTCCAAGGTATAAGTGCTCACACTGAAAAATTTAACAACTGACTCTTTTTTTTTAACAATTGACTCTTGAGAGCTGAGTGGTGCTGACTCCAGCACACTTCTGCCAGAAGAATGTAAGCATGTAAGCTTCTTGAGGGCAGGAATCAGTTTTTGTTCAGTTTTGTATTCTACCAGGCCCCAAAATGGGACATACCATTTGCACACAGTAGGTTCTTAATTAAAGATGGCAGACATGAGTTGACATTCCCACTAAAGGATAGATGATGAATCACCGAACCTTTACTGGTGAACCAGTTTTAATGGGGAGATCCCTGAAGGAGAGGAGGGCAGTGATACCCCCTACAAAAAGTTTTTCCTTATTTCCCCCGTTTTCAATGCACTACCACTGCCATGAAGTTGTTTTGTATTTGCTTTCTTTTTCGGGGCAATGAGGGTTAAGTGACTTGCCCAGGGTCACACAGCTAGTAAGTGTCAAGTGTCTGAAACCAGATTTGAACTCAGGTCCTCCTGAATCCAAGGCCAGTGCTTTATCCACTGCACCAACTAACTGCCCCCCCATTTGCTTTTCTTAAAATTTACTTTTGTGGTTCTCCTCCCCCCGACATAAGTTCCCTGAGGGCAGGGACAGTTTCTTTTTTGACTTTCTGTCTCTGGTCCCTAGCAGAGTCCCTAACAAGGGAAACAATACATGACTGCTTATATGTTAAAATTAATTTCAAATTAATATTGAATTAATTTGAAGTGAGAAAGGGGAAAAGAAAGGATGTGCTGGTAACAGAAATGAATAAACTTGATAATTTTGCCTTGGAAGGTTGCTGAGCCTAGCAGATCTCCCAGTTTCTGGACTCACACCACCTAGCTCACTGAGACAGTTGAGTGGCATAGTGAATAGAGAAGTGGGTCTGGAGTCAGAAAGATCCCAGTTCAAATCCAGCCTCAGGCACTTGCTAGCTGCATGGCCCTAGGTGAGTTACTTAACTTTCCTCTGCCTCAGTTTCCTCAATTGTCAAATGGAGATAATAATAGCACTTACCTCCCAGACATGAGATGACATTTATAATGCTCTTAACACAATGTTTGGCATGTAGTAGGCACTTAATAAATGTTTGCTTTCTCCTTTCCAATGATACTTAATTTTTTGGAAAAACAATGAAGGTTTTATTGGAGTGGCAGGAAAGCTGTAGCCCAGGATAACCACAAAACAGGGTATAGGGATTAAACCTAGACTAACAATTACAAAGGGGAAGAACGATCTCCCCTTCCTTCACTGAGTCCCTTCTTGCTTTGGGTCCAGGCACAAGGGTGGACCAGGTTCTGACCTGGAGGAATCTGACCTCAGAGAAGTGTTAGAACTCCTGCCCGCTTTTCTCATCCCCTTCAACTCATCACACTTCTTTTGTGGTGTTCCAGGGACAATTTACTTAAAGCTTAGATTTTAACTTATGTCTGGGTCTCCTTCCAAAGAAGCAAATAGAAAGGTGCTCAAAATACCTTCCAGAAATCCGAAAGGGAAATAGTGATTTATTTCTTATGAACAAAAGAAATGTTTAAGGGAAAAAAACTCACAAACATCAATTTTTTTAAAAGACTCAAAACGGGATTCAGTAACTTAATATATAATAACTGTCACACTGTTGAGAGGTTGATGCTTAAACCTCATTGGAACATAAAGCATTTTGTGGGACTTCAAAATAGTTGTTACATTTCAACTTGGCTCTGCATAGTCCCCTCAAAGTCCATAGCTAATGGCTAACCATGCCAGGGAATGGACCCCTCCTTTTGTTATCTTCTCCAATACAGAAACTTCCTTTGCTGCCAGTCAGCCCCAACTGATGGACCCAAAATTCCCCCACCTCTCAAATTCATATGGTCATTTCCAAGCCTGGACACAACCATCTTAAGATTGATATTTAGTCACATACTCAGGAAAGGAGATACAAAGCAGAAAAGTCAGCCAGGGACCTCGCCTCACACTTGCCTACTCGAGACTCCATTCTACATGGCCAGTAGAGGACCTGTCAGTGAGGTAGAGGAAGGGACACTTACCACCCAACCTCTCACAGCCTAACCAAAAAAGAACTACTTGCCACATAGGATTATCAGAGGGAGAAAGCAAGCCAAAAACTGTCTCTCCTTTTCAATTGGCCTATCACTCCACTTACCTGCCTACTGTGGGGGAAAGGGAATGGAAAAAATTTATCAAAGAACGACCAGGGGGTTATTTTGTCACAACAGAGCGGCAAGTTCTTTCAAACCTGAATGACCACCTGACTAGAAGCAGCCAGGGAATTTTTCATCCTCAAACTGCCCAAGTGCTGAGCTATCACACAGCAGAAATGAGAAGGGGGAAGCTGTGTGTATGCTGTTTAAACCCCAGTTATGCTAAGCACTAGGAAGAAAGGTACAAAAGAAATAGACACCCCAGTGACCTCTCCCCATCCCCTCTCTCTTTCTCTCTGTCTGTCTCTCTGTCTGTCTGTCTCTGTCTGTATCTCTTTTAACAATCTAATAGAATAGCTGAGACATGAGACAGCACAGTACAGCAGAAAGAACATTGCATTCGGAATCAGAGGGTCTGGGTTTGAATCTTGACTCTACTATTAACTACACATGTGAGCTTGGGGAATTCGCATAACCTCTGGACTTCCATTTGCTCCTCTCTAAAATGAGAAGGTTACACTAGAAGATCTTGAAGATGTCTTACAGATTTGAATCCTAGGATCCTGAATGATTAGGGGAAAGACAAAAAGAATATATACAATGAAAAACACAGACAAGGGCAAAATCTGTATAGCTCTAATGGATATCTAAACTCAGACAATACCAGGACATATGATCAGTCAAGCAGGACTGGGGGGGAAGCATCATCCTGAGGGAAGTAACAAAGAAACCAGCTCTCCTTTCGCACAATGCTATGTTCTACCCTCCCTCTCTTCTACTTATCCAGAGACATGCTGAACACATGAAGGAGACAGAGTAGACCTTGATTCCAAGAGCTTGTGTTTCTGTGGCATTTTTCTGGAGCCTCCTCTACCAGGAAGGGGATATAGTACCTATAGATATGAGAGATGCCCTTCACTGCTGCACCCTCAAGCTCATGGCAGTCCAAAGAAACCCAGGCACAGATGGGGCATCTCACAGCTACCATATCTCCCAAGTAAGAACATTTTTTTTCCTTTTTCTTACCTTTGCTGCTTTTATTTCCACCTCTTCTGGAAATACAAATGGGAACAGGAAACTGATCGTGGACATTAGTGTGATTTAAAAGTTGGTTGAATTGGGTTAAAGAAAAATTTATTGAGCTTCTATTTTGTCCTCAGCCTTGGTTAAGTATCATAGGGCACAAAGTAAAAAATGAAAAGACAATATCCCCAATCTAGATTAGCTTAAAGTCCAGCTGGTAAGGAAAGAATAACTGACCTAAAGTAATTGAGGAACAAGCAAGTGCTGAACTTGTTTGGTGCAGTGTTGTGTGTACTTAAAAGAATAGAGAGGTTGCTATTGATTGAGATAGACATTCACGTGAGACTTGAGCTCACCCCAGAAGGAAAAGACTTGGATGGAGGAACAACAAAGAAAAGAGGAGGATATTTCAAGCAAGGGGGAACATTCTGAATACATTCACTTGTTTAGCCCAGGACTGGTAATAGTCAAGCAAGCTGCTGGATTTGCCATACATAAATAGTAAGAAGATACAAAATCCCAATCCAGATCTTCTAACTCCAAATCCCAGCATCCTTTCCACTGTTGTCATCCTTTAAAGCAAAGCTTCTCAAACTGTGGGTCTCAACAATATATGGGGTAGCTTAACTGAATGTGGAGGTCGCAAAAAAAAAAATTGGCAAGAGTAAAAGGTTATGTATACCTGTTTTATGTACCTGTATAACCGGGGTCGTGTAAAAATTTCTCCGGTGAGAAGGAGTCTTAGGTGGAAAATGTTTAAGAAGCCCTGCTTTAGTTCATGTAGGTCTTTCCAAATCTTTCTGATAGTATCCTGTTCATCATAACCTGTATATAGTACCTTAAGCTTGACAGAGAATTTTCTTCATAAAAGCCCAGCAAAGTAGGTACCATATGTGTATAACTTATTTTGAATTGCTTGAGTTCTTGTGGGTGGGGGGTGCGAATGGAGGGGGGGAAGAGAAGTTGGAACACAAAGTTTTTAAAAAATTGATGTTAAAATTTTGTTTTTACATATATTTTGGAAAATAAAATTCTATTAAAAAAAAAAAAGAAGCCCTGCTTTAAAGCACCAAACAGATATTACTTACTCCCCTAAGTTCTTCCTGATTTCTCCTCATCATGAACAACCTTCCCTCCCAGACCTCACAGGGCATTTTCTTTTGTATTTCTCCTATGCATTTATCACGTAATTTAGTTAACTTTATTACTAGTCCCAAACCCATATAAAGGAAGGATGTGATATTTGTCTAAATATTGTCTCTATAGCAAAGCTTCTTAAGCTGGAGGTCATGTGTAACTGAATGTGGAGGTAGCGAAAAATTTGACAACAGTAAAAGGTTAGGTATAGACATATATCCCTGGGGTCACATAAAAATTTATTAGGTGAAAAGGGGTCTCGAGTGGAAAAGTTTAAGCCCTGGTCTCCAGTGCCCACCAAAGGATTCTCCCTGCACACAGTAGGTGCTTAATAAATGTTTGTTGAAAAAACTGAGACTAGAGATTTCCAACCAGAGGAGACTTTAAAAGGTCATCTGGTCCAATCTCCTCATTTTACAGCTGAAGAAACTGAAGTGAAATGACTTGCTCACAGTCTGAGGTAGAATTGAATCCAGGTTTCTTGTGACTGCAAATCCACTGCCCTATCTACTTACTCTAGAAAAGAAAATGGCAAACCACTCCAGTATCTTTGCCAGGAAAACCCCAAATAGGGTCACAAAGGTTTGATTATGATTGAAACAACTAAACAACAACAAAATCCATTTCCTTAAAATGACCCTTCCCCCAAAAAGGAGTTGAAGCCTGGACTCTTGAATTAAAAAAAAATCTGACACTCTACCAACAGAACTAGGCCCCACTGTATCCAGGGAGCCTGAGGTGGTAGCTGAGGCCACTCTTGACCTTGGGTGGCTCTCGGCTCTGGGTGCAAATCAAAGAAGGGCCAAGAACTCAAGCCGCTCTGAGGGCACCCAGCTCACCCCAAACCTCCCTCGCCCCTGGGCCGCAGAGAAAGGCAGAAATGCCATCCTGCTGCTCCACACCCCCAGTACAACGGATGGCAGGACGTAAATAATTAACGAGAATCATTTTGTAATGCGCTGACCCCTGAGCACTGCACATCATTCACTCTGATACTTTCTCCCTTCCTCCCTCCTTCCCTGTCTGCCCTCCCTCCCTCCTTTCTGGCTGTCTCCCTCCCTTTCTCTCTCCCTTGACACAGCCCCAAAGCTCTTCCTCTCCCTCTTTTCCCAAGAGGCTGCCAACACCATGCCTCTCTCCCCTCCAGCCTGCCTGCTTCTTCTTTCTGTCTGGCTTTTGCGCCAGCCCAGCCATCGCAGAGCTGTGGACTTGGCATCAATTTGGCCCCCAAACAAGAGTAGCAACAACTGGAATGACTGAACAGGCAGGTTAGGGAAGGGGGTCTAGAGCAGCACCCTTCTGGTGAGGAGGAAGAGCAGGCCCCAAAGGGGCCTACTTTTAAAAGTCTGTTTTTCCTCCCAACTTCCCATTCCATTGAGAAAAAGAAAAAAAAACGCATTTCTCTGAACAAATATAATCAAACAAAACATTCCCTCAAAGGTTGTATTCAAGAAAATATGTCTCATTTTGCACCCTAAATCCACCACCTCTCTGTAATAGATAACATGATTCTGCGATTCTTTAGAATTCAGGAATTTAACCTTCTAAAACCATCATTTGTCGAACTCTTATTATGTGCAAGTGACTCTCTTAGACATAGACAAGAGCCTATAGCATTTTGAGGTTTGCAAAGCCCTTCACAAATATTATCTCATTTTATCCTCCCCAAAATCCTGAGAGTTCGATGCTATTATAATATTTACCTTAAATATCTCAGATAGTCATTGCAAAGAAAGTACTTTGTAAACATGAAACTGCTCTACAAATATGTTAGTATTATTATTATATACTTTGTATTATTTCATATTCCAACTATTTGCATCTGTAGCATATATCCTTCCACCAAACTGTGTGATCATCTATGAGAGCAGGGCCCAGGCCCCATCCAAACTTGGCCTCTTCCAGCAGTGTCCAGCATGAGATTCCACATATAGTAGGAAGCTTTCTAAGTATTTGTTAAATTCATTTGAAATGATACCTGAGAGAAACCTTGGGCAGACAGATGTATAGAGATGTAGGAAAGAGTGAGGAAGAGATTTAAATTTCCTTGGGTGGAGCCCAAAGCTAAGTTCTTTCAGAACATACAAGCCAAAGAAGCAGCAGCAGCACTTAGAGTCTAAAGCACTCTATCCATTCTTAATTCTATATTCACTCCTTTAGATATCCTCCACTGGAGTCTTACTACAATCCTTCATCAAGGCATGATTTTTAAATTGTAGAAGAGCAGAGTATAAAGTCCTACGAAACTAGAAAGGTCTGCCAGACTGCCTTGAAACAATCTCTGTATGTTCTTTGTTATTGTTTTTTAGTTATTTCACTCATGTCCAACCCATCCCAACTCCAGTTGGGATTTTCTCGGCAAAGATACTGGAATAGTTTGCCATTTCCTGCTCCAACCTGTATGTGCTTTATAAGAACCAATTTAGCAAAGTTTGAAGAAATGTGTCACCATAAGTTTGGTGACTAAGTAATGAATTTTTTTGGCCATAGCAACTCATGAAGACCACCTGTTGAGGAATGGAGAGGATACTTAAATTGATCAAATCACCAACTGAAGAATTAAGATTGTCTTATATGTACTGTAAAGTATTTGTACTATGTCTCTCTAAATAGAGTGTAAAATATTCAAATCAGGCACCAACCACATCTCATGCTTTATCTATTAAGGTACCCAATGGGCAGCTAGGTGGTACAGAGGATAGAGCACTGGCCTTGAAGTTTGGAAGACCTGAGTTCAAAGCTGACCTCAGACACTTACTAGCTCTGTGACCCTGGCCAAATCACTCAACCCCAGTTGTCTTTAAAAAAATAACAAACATCCGGGGTCATCTCCAGTCATCCTGATCCATATCTTGTCACTGGACCCAGATGGCTCTGGAGGAAAGAGTGAGGATGGTGACCCTGCAAAGCCCTCCCTCACTTAAATCCAATTCAGTGCAAGTCATGACATCACCCCAATGTCATGGTCCTCTTCAAAAAAGAAGGAAAAACAACAACAGCCCAATGCCAAGTTGAGGCTTACAGGTTAATGAAGAAGGTGGCTACTCTAGGACAAAGATAGATTTCCCAGCCTCCTAAAAGACTTCCCTCACCAGCTGGCTACTTCCTGAAATCCCTTTGCCAGAGAGAAAAGTTTCATTCAACAACTGTAGATAAGCCTTGAACTACAAGCTTCCCTGAAAGGAGAGTACAAATCACATTCGGGTCACT
The DNA here is from genome assembly GCF_019393635.1 of Dromiciops gliroides. NCBI lineage: Eukaryota > Metazoa > Chordata > Mammalia > Microbiotheria > Microbiotheriidae > Dromiciops > Dromiciops gliroides. The sequence continues at coordinate 318,889,531 of NC_057861.1, forward strand.
TCATAATTATTTCCTTTCAAGAAGCAGTAAAGTGTCATAGAAAGGGTGCTGGACTGAAAGTCAGGAGAGGCATAGATTCAAAGTCTGCCCCCGCCCCCGAAGCCTTGCTCTGTTACCATGGTCATCATTTAGTTTCTTTGAGCTTCCTACCTATAAAATGAAGGGTGCATGTGTATGCGTGTGTGTGTGTGTGTGTGTGTGTGTGTGTGTGTAGTTCTTTACAGGCTTATTGTAAGAAGCAAATAAAATAATGTATTTAAAGTGTCATATTAATATCAGTTATTATGATTTCCTGAATTCTAGATTTTAATAGGGGGGAAAGAGAGATGGTGTGAGGAAAAAGGTACCATGGAATGGAGGAAGGAGAGGTACTATAAGGGGTACTGAAAAACAATTCCAAAGGCTTCATGATTTTACCAGGACCAGTCCTGCTTAGTGCCCTGGGGAGCACACAGTAGGTGATCAATAAATGTCTGTTTATTCGTCAATAGATACATTAGTAAGTATTCTTAATCTGGGGTATGTGAATTTATATGAATATACATTATATATGCATACATATACACACACATATACAACTGAATGTCAACATAATTTGTTTTCTTTGTAATTCTATGTATTTTCTTTTATACATTTAAACACATTCTGAAAGGGGCTATATAATTTCACTAAATTGCCAGAGGGGTCCAGAGCACAGAAAAAAGTTAAGAACCCAATAGTAAAGGAAGGCAGACAGGCACAGCTAGAGAATGTAATCTCCCTGAAGACAAACACTGTGTCTTCTTACATTTTTGTATCTTGATAGTGCCTAATGTTAAGGACTAAAATTCTAGCTAGTCTGTCTAAAATATCTAATGAGTGGTCGCCAATAAATTATAAGCTTTAGCAAGAGTTAGGCTTTTAAGCATTTATTAAGGAGAATAAGAATTTGGTAAAGAGAGAGAGAAAGGCCTAGATTCCTATCTATTAAAGGGAGAGCACATTTCCAGCTCCCACCAGCATCCAAAGGAAAGAGAGCGAGTCAGAGCGCCCAGCTCTTCCTTCCTCCTTCCACTAGCCAACGTCACTTCCTGACGCCAAAGAAAAGACTCCTGGTCTTGCCCTCAAAGACCTTCGCTTCATGGGCGGAACTCTTCTACAGTAAGTCTCCAGCAGGTGGCGTCATTCCAATCGTTACACTAACATAGGGCTGGACCTAGAAGAGGTGATCAATCACTAGATTTAGAGCTGGGGAGGACCTTAGGCATCGTCTAATTGAACCCCGCCCCCCTGCCATGATGTTACTGTTAAAGCACTGTCTCACTGACTGGTGAGAGCCTAGAGAAGTTCCTCCTCTCCCAACCCCCTCCATCTCTCCCTTCCTCTTTCCCCAGAAAATACTGTGGTAATGGGGGTCTATAAAGCCTTCGGGGCTCCTTGGGGGAAAACTCAAGGGTGATAATGAAACCTACTCACTTATTTCTGAGTTCTGCAAACAGGAAAAACAAATTGCATTTTTCCCAATTTGAGCCCAAATCAGTCCAATGGGGAACTCCATAATTCCAGCCCTAGTGAGCAACTCGACTATTGCATGGGATAATTTTGCTGATGAGTTTCCAAAAAATTGCAAAGAAATAATGAAGCTGTAAGCAAGATCACCATTACCCTTCTCTCTCAGGCCCCAAAGATTTCAGTGAATGATCAGTTGGCTCTGACGAAGTTAGACCTCAGCATCTTGCCACCTAGGCTGTTTTCAATTTTAGGACTCCTTCCTCTCAGGTACTCAGAATTACCCCTGATTACAGGAAATAAGATCATTCCTGCTAAATTGTAAAGGACTTAATGTGTTGTACCTTTGAGGGGGACAGGGGAGGAGGTGAAGAGGCATTGCATCTTAAAAGAGGACATCCTAGAGATAGAAATTTTAATTCAAAATAATGATTTCAGTGCAAGTGACATTGGTGGGCAGAGGCACCCCTTCACTCATACTACATGGATTACTACCTAGTCTACTTCTGTATAAAGCAAGTCCTATATAATGTCCTTCCTCCTACCTCTACAATAAAGTTACAAAATGTTGTCCCAATGAGATGATGCAAAGCACACTATGTCAACACAGAGCTCCACTATTTAGGTCTGTGCCACACCAATTGCTGCCCATAACAAACTCTCATTGGGGAATACTGATAAAATAGAAAAAAACACTGTACTAGGACCCGGAAGACCTGGATTCTAGTCCTGGTCTACCACTAAATATCTATGTACTCTTGTCACTTCTCTCTGTGCCTCAGCCTCCTCATTTTTTTTTTTGTTTTTGTGGGGGTTTTTGGTTTGTTTTGGTTTTGGTTTTGGGTTTTTTTTGCAGGGCAAAGAGGATTAAGTGACTTGCCCAGAGTCACACAGCTAGAAAGTGTCAAGTGTCTGAGGCCAGATTTGAACTCAGGTCCTTCTAAATCCAAGGCCAGTGCTCTATCCACTGCACCATCTAGCTGCCCCCACAGCCTCCTCATTTTTGAATGGCATGGTCTCCTTTCCAGCTCTAACGTTCTAGGATCCTTGGTTTTCTTACTCAGAGAAGAAAGAAATAAAATCCAAAGATCCATGCTAATGCCACACTTAAGACAGCAAATTTAAAACAAGCCATCAGACACAAAAGTTAAGGTTCATAACAGCGGTAATTCCCTCCACATTGGCCCGTGCCACATGCAATATTGCTAGGTAGATGGATATAAATATAGACTTTATTATACCGCTTTGCAATGTGGGGAAGTTAATGTTGCTGGGAGAACATTCATTTCCACATTTCCTTACTTTTGCGTGTTTTAATTTGCAACTTAATGTGGCATTATCATAATTTTTTGCATTATGTAATGATTAAAGTGAGGCGTATCATATTTATTGATTTATTTGATTTATTTAAAATGTAACCATTGCCCTAGGGCAGGTGCATGTACAAAATACAAATGCAACAGTTAAATTGAATCCAGCAGATAAATTCCCCATTAAGAAAAGGCATTTAGAGAATGTCAAGACAATGAGAAATGTCTTCAAAGAATTATATGAATAGGAAGACCCCTGAGAGGTCATCTGATTCAATCCCCTGCCTACAGGCAGGATTATTCCAACTCATCCCAGACCAGTGGATAATTAGGCCCATTCTTAATGATCTACTGCCGCTGTCCAGGCTCTATCATCTCTTTCTCATTGGACTCCCCCTCCAGCCCCTAACCTGTTCAGTCTTTTCTCACTTCTTGTGTCACAGCTATCTTCTCTTCCCACTGTTTGTGCCAAATAACATCATGCTATAAAGTCCAATCATAGATTCCCATCATTGAATCAAAGTCTTCCCTCCCAATAAAAGAATCTCTTTTTATAATAGCTATGACAGATGATCCTCTATCCCTAATTGGATATTTCCAGTGAGAAAAGGTTCCCTACTACAATAGAGGCAGCCGATTCCATTTCTGGGCAGCTTTAATGGTTACAAAATTTTTTGTGCTATTTGTTAGTTTTCATTTTGAATTTATATCTCTCTCCTTGTAACTTCTATCCTGTGACTATCTGAAAGCATTACATAATTACTAGTTATTATTGTTATTATTATTACTTCCTCCTGCCCTTCAGATATTAGAGATGAGCTACCCTGTCTGCCCACTCCCAAGTCTTCTCTTCTCAGATAAAATATTCGCAGTTTGTCTAATAGCTTTTCAATCAGCAAGAACTCTGTCCCCATGAAGGAACCAAGATCACCTGGGGCACCTGGTATGGTGAAGGTCACTGAAACACAAATCAATGATCTTGGAATGACCCCAGTGTAAGTCATTATATTATCCTGAGTGACTTTTTTAAAAATGAACACCATCTACCTTAATAGAATAAATCATTTGAAAGGTACTCATTGAGCATTCTATACATGCAACTCGCTAGGTTAGAGGTTACCATGTGTACCTAGATAGCTTCACCAGGAGTGTGCGGTCAGGTTAGGAAGATAAAATATGCACATATTGGTTGTTTGTTGTCCCTCCTTCAAGAAGAGGATCAAAATAACATCACTATGCTGGGGTCAAGGTGCAGTGTTTCTGACTGTAGCTAATCAGATGGCTCTACTACAGGTCAGACACAATGTACCTATAACTACTATATAAATTAGAATTGGCAGACTTGCTATAAGGGCACTTTCATAACTAAAGCTAGCTAAGAATAGAATGAGATGTCTTGCAAAGTAACAGTTCAGTGGAACATTAAGTTTCTTGAGATCTCTTTTATTTCTGATGCTGTGTCCTCATCTAGCACAGTGACTGACAAATAGTAGATGCTTAATAAATGCTTCTTGAATTGAATTGTAGTGACTTTCTTGTTCAGGAAGAGGATGGATGACTCTTATTATTATAATACCCCATCTCTCATTTCTAGACCTTTGCATAGGCTGTGTCTGGTATGTGTGATCTTATCTCTGTCATCTTTAGCTTCTTTCAATGCTCAGCTTTAAGGCCCCCTCTTATATAAAATTTGTCATCCTGAGAAGCACAGGTGCTGGTGCCTTCTCCACCCCCTTCCTTTGTATATATTTTATATTTACTTATATAACAGATTCATGTTCTCTCTCCCCAACTGTATATAAGTTGCCTGAGGCCAGGGGCTATTTCACTTACATTTTTGTATCTCTAGGATCTAACACAGTGGTTTTTACATGGTAAATATTTAATAAATACTTGTTGAATATGTTGTGTACAAGAGACATACCTGAAACAGAAAGATACACACAGAGTACAAATAAAGGGCTGGAGCAGAATCTAATATGCGTTAGCTGAAATTTTAAAAAGCAGAGGTAACAATCATGATCTCAGACAAAGAAAAAGCAAAAATACATCTAATTAAAAGAAATAATCAAGGAAACATTTTGCTAAAAGGTACCATGGACAATGAAGGAATCTCACACATGTTACTGCAAGTTTCTCTGATAAAGGCCTCAGTTCTCAAATATATAGGAAAATGAGTCAAATTCATAAAAAATAAGAGCAATTCCCCAAATGATAAATGGTCAAAGGATGTAGAGGCAGTTTTCAGAAGAAGAAATCAAAGCTATCTATAGTTAAATGAAAAAAATTTCCTAAATCACTATTGATTACATGAAGACAAATTTAAATATCTCTGAGGTACCACCTAATGATGAAAGGGATGAGGAAAAATAGGTAAATTAATGAACTGTTGGTAAAGTGAACTGGTCCAACCATTCTGAACAATAATCTGTAACTATGCCCAAAGAACTATCAAACTGTGATCCAGCAATACCATTACTAGGTTTGTGCCCCTCAAAGAGATCAAAGAAGAAGGAAATGGATGCATATATACAAAATATTTATAGTAGCCCTTTTTGTAGTGGCAAAGAACTGGAAATTGAGAAGGAGCTTATCAGTTGGGGAATAGCTGAACAAGTTGTGGCATATGATTGTGATACAATACTATTGTGTTATAAGAAATAATGAAGGAGATGGTTTTAGAAAAACATGGCAAAACCTATATGATCAGATGGAGAGTGAAGTGAAAAGAACTGGGAGATCATTGTGTACAGTAATAGCAATATTGTAATGATGATCAACGGTGAAAAAATTTGGCTACTCTTATTAATACAGTGATCCAAGATAATTCCAAAGGATTCATGATAGAAAAAATACTATCCAGCTCCAGAGAGAGAACTGATGTATTCTGAGTGCAAATTTAAATATAATTTTCTTACTTTATTTTTTTTTGCTTTTTTAAGAGATGTAGCTAATGTTGAAATAGGTTTTACATATATTATACTTTTTCTTTCTCTATGAGAAGGGAAGAAAATAATCTGGAAATCAAAATTTAAAAAGAAAAATGTTTAAATAAATAACTTTTATTTATTTAGAATTTTATTTTTCCAAATTACATGTAAAAACAAATTTTAACATCAATTTTTTAAAACTTTGTGTTCCAACTTCTCTTCCTTCCTCTCTCCCCACCCCCCCAAGAATTCAAGCAATTCAATATAAATTATACATGAGTAGTCATGCAAAATAACTTTTTTTCCTTGTTTTCAGGGCAATGAGGGTTAAATGACTTGTCCAGGATCATACAGCTGTCAAGTGTCTGAGGCTGGATTTGAACTCAGATCCTCTTGAATCCAGGGCCAGTGCTTTATCCACTACACCACCTAGCTGCCCCAAAATAACTTTCAAAAGACAAAAAATATAAAAGGATAAATGCTTGTTGAGTGGGTTGGGAGGTTGGACTAGATGATGTCTTCTAATGTGATTAATATAATAAGAAAAAAGAAGAGTACCTCATATATATACATATATATATAATATGTTTTATATGTATGTGTATGTGTTTATCTATTTATACAATATGTGTATCTATACATATGAATACATATATAGTTTGTCAAGGTTTATAAATCATGTTACACACATCTCTCTTGGTCCTCACAATAACTATATGAGTAGTTACTACAGTTGTTATCTTTAATTAGCAAATTAACAAGCATTTATGAAGGAGTTACTTTGTACCAAGCATTGTACAAGGTTCTGGGGCTATATAAATCCCTATCTTCAAGGCACTTATGTTCTCCTGGGGAGACACAACATCTTCACCAATAAGCCGATATAGGACATGTGCAAAATAACTACAAAGTGACAGGGAAGAAGGGAAATGGGAACCGACAACCAGGGGAATCAACAAGGGATTCTTGAAGAAGGTGGCATTTGAAGTGGAAGTGAAGAGGGAGAGCTCAGAAGGCATGGGAACAGATCTGAATACAATTGGCACATGGCATGTTAAACTCTATGACCATAACATTCCTACCAACATCCTAGAGAGAGTCCTGCTTTCAACTGGAATCCTTATTGATTTGGGAATACCAGAAGTAGCAAGGTTCAGACTGCCTGCCTCACCATGGTGTGACTTTAGTCATTCAGCTGCAGAAGCCATCTTAGTAATCCTCTGGTTTTACCAAGAAGTATACAGTTTAGGAAATTTTCTCTGTTAAGACCTATTCCCAAATTCTTAAATTTGGGAAACTCTCAAACTTGTGAACTCTTAAACTTATATAAATAATTGGATAACTTGGGAAGGCTCTCTCATTCCAAATAGGCATGCATGTGTCTGCTTTGACCATATGCTGATGCAGGGAATCTCTCAATACCTTGGTGCACAGTGGGCATAAGCATGACATCAGAGAAATTTATGATCTTAAAAAAAAGATAGGCCAGTCAAGTAGCAAAAGCAAGAGACAACCAATGGACAGCCCATGTAGTCTATGGGTACAAACTGTAAGAGGCTAAAATTAGCCTTGGGCACCCCAAATGAGTCTGGGGTCCTACAAGCCTCTCTCACCATGCCCAGCTCCCTCCACCCACGCCCTACACCCGAGCTTCTTCCTCTCAGCCCCCAGCTCCAGATGAGCCCAGCACAGGGGCGTCATGCCCCTGCTGGCCTTGGACACCTGCCCTGGGGGTGCCAGCAAATTAGCTTAGGGGTGTGGGTGGCTCAGCCCAAGTTTCAACTGAGAGAGAAGGTTAATAAAAAGAGGCATGGGGGGCTGACAGTAAAAAAAAAGGAGGACTGAGAGAGAAGAGAGACAGTGAGAGGAGGACTAAGAAAGGAGACACAGGGAGATGCTATGGAGAAAGGGGGCTCGACTGACAGACGGAGGAGGAGAGAAAGCACAAGCAGCGAGCTAGAGGACTGAAGGTGAGATGTAGAGTGAGGCATGGCTGAAGACACACCTACAGGTGAGAGACGAGGGAGGAAACCTCATGGCAGCAGGGAGAAAGTTAAAACGAAATCAGATAGTATTTTCCTTTGTATTTGCCTCTAAGTTTGTTCCATATAAATAAACCCTGTTGTGTTTAATTGAAAAGAGGCTTTGTCTTATCAGTCTGAGAGAAGCAGTTGGGGGATTTTTGTTTGTTTGTTTGTTTGTTTGTTTTAGTGAGGCAATTGGGGTTAAGTGACTTGCCCAGGGTCACACAGCTAGTAAGTGTTAAGTGTCTGAGCCTGGATTTGAACTCAGGTCCTCCTGACTCCAGGGACGGTGCTCTATCCACTACGCCACCTAGCTGCCCCTTTTTTTGTTTGTTTGTTTGTTTGGTTTTGATTTTTTTAGCAGTTGGGGGATTTTTAATGGCCCTTACAGACTGGTTTAGGCAGCTAATAACCTGCAGATAGGCAACTAGCAGCTTTTAGATGCTGAGCCAGCTAATTTGAGCAATAGAAAATTTTACAGAATGGTGACCTTGGCAGGACTTACAAGCTAGTTATAATTTTTCAGATTGACCATCAAGCCAGGAGTTTACAGATTAGATAGCAGTTAATTTTTTTTTCAAAATACAATTCCAAAAGAATTCATAGAAAGTTATTAGCACATCAGGTGGATTATCTGCAGCAAATTATAGGAGAATACAGAGAGGCATCATACAGGATATGCAGGCATAGATAGGTTATGATCTTAATTATTGGAGGGAGAGTCCAGATATGTGAGATCACAACACATTGGAGTATCAGAATCTATTAATAGATAAGAAAACTGAGACCCAGAGAACTTACAGACTTAGAGTCACATGGCTAGTACGTGGGAAAGGCAGAATTTGAACTTAGCCTGTTTTGGAATAAAAATTCAATTCTGTACAGCGTCCAGTTATCCAGAGAATAGAGTACCATAATCAACTATGGGGACCCTATTTTAAGAGAAAAACTGTATTGTGTCCAAAAGAGAGTGACCAACAGATTGGTGGATTAGAAACCATGATCTATGAGAAACAAGTAAGGGAAAAGACAAAGTTTATTCTAAAGAAGAGCATTCTTGGGAGAGAAAAAAAAACCCAAGAGCAATCTTCAAGTAGTTGAAGGCCTGTCATGTAGAAGAGGGATTATGCTTGTTCTATGTGGCTCTAAAGAATAGAACTAGGGCCAATGGAGGCTGATTTTGGCTTAATATAAGTAAAAACTTTCTAACAGAGCTGTCCAACAATGAAACAGTCTGCTTTGGAAGGTAGTCAAGTCTCTGTCAATGCAAGTGTCCAAGCAAAGGCTTATGTAGTCCAAAAAAAGAGGGAGGACCCTAGGTATTTCCCTTCTTTTGAGATCTAGACTCCATTTCAGTGTAACAACAAGTTCTCATGTTTGTAAATATTTTCTTTTTTCCAATTACACATAAGATTTTTTAACATTCGTTTTTTAAAATTTTGAGTTCCAAATTCTATCCCTCTCTCCCTCCCTTCCCCCTCATTGAGAAGGCCAGTAATTTGACATAAAGTTCTCATGCTTAGATGCTTTTCCCTCCACATGTGTTTGCAAGGATTTTCATTATTTTTTATTTTTATTATTATTATTATTAATGAAGATGATAGTAAAAGTATTTATATGGTACTTTAAGGTTTATAAAGTATTTTATGTAGGTTGTCTCATTTGATCCTCACACCATGTGAAGCAGATGCTATTATGAACCTCATTTTATAGAGGAAGAAACTGAGGCTGAAGAGGTTAAGTAATTTGCTCCTGATTGCTCAGCTAGCATGTGTCTCAATGAAGATCTGAACTCTGGCCATCCTGACACTAGGTTTAGTACTTTATGCCATGGAGCTACCTGGCAATGATGCCATTCATCTTCACATTTTCATTGTCACCAGCATCCTCACAGTGATGAACCAGGTTGTAAGTTCTTATAAATTCATATCTGAGAACTATTTTATTTCTTTGTATGGTATAATTACTTTGCACTTAGCAATAGTTTATAATTCAGAGTAATATTTTTCCCTTCATTTTCCTCTAAAGAAAGTCATCTGAAATTTGTACTGGGAAGAACTTATTTGGATGACAGAGGAACACTACCATTAAATTGACTTCTATGAGCCATGGTCTTCTTGGAATGACAATAAGACTTTTTTTTTTCTTTTTGTTTTTTTAGTGAGGCAATTGGGGTTAAGTGACTTGCCCAGGGTCACACAGCTAGTGAGTGTTAAGTGTCTGAGGCCGGATTTGAACTCAGGTACTCCTGACTCCAGGGCCGGTGCTCTATCCACTGCACCACCTAGCTGCCCCTGACAATAAGACTTTTAACTGACTTGTATCCAAGCTTTCGACAGAGGGCCTTTTAGCTATATCCGGCCAGATGACCAGCCACTCAGGGATCTTGTAGAGGGGATTCCTATATTGGCTGGGATGTTGGGCTACATGACCTCTGAGGTTCTTTCCAAGTTTAAGTATGCATGATTGGGGACAGCTAGGTGGTGCAGTAGATAAAGCACTGGCCCTGGATTCAGGAGGACCTGAGTTCAGACACAACACTTACTAGCTGTGTGACCCTGGGCAAGTCACTTAACCCTCATTGTCCTGCCCTCCCCAAAAGCATCCATGATTATATGATTCTTTGTTGTCATCAAAAATGTCTATAATTCAAAGTGATTTCACACCTATACCCCCAAATAGCCTGAATTAGGGAGGCATTATTATTGCACAAATATAAGTAAAGGCACATCAAAGTCCGGCGAGGCAATAGTGTCAGCTCCTTGTCCTTCCCCCTTTTCTTCACCATCTGTTCCCCTCTCTAAGAAGCAGCTCTCTTAATGGAGTAGAGGGGTTTTTTGCAGCATTTTTTATCAGTCATCTTCTGAACATGGCTTTCAAAGCTGCATGATTGATTCTTTCTTGCCTATAACTTCTCTCCAACTTTCCGGCTTATTGTGAGTAAATATCTAACAGAAGAAAGGAACAGGTAAGAGAGTTCCGCATCATTGCAGTGAAAGGGCTCCTTTTCCAAATGAATTTCCATTCTGGGCACTTAATGGGGCAATCAGGAAACCAGGAAGTTACTGCTGGGACAGGAGTCTTCTGAAAAGAAAATCGGATATTTTCTCTTTCTTAAAATACTGATATCCCCAAATCCAGAAAGACTTGACTGATTACTGTCACATCACTTCATTGACACCTTTGCCCCTGGGGTCTCCCAATACTTTGACTGATTGTATGGTGACTGACATCGCCAAATATTTGAGAGCCTTCTACATTGAGGACACTGTACCGTGAGGCAGCTAGGTGACATAAGGGATAGAGCAGTCTTTGGAATTTGGAAGACTTGGGTTTGAATCTCTCCTTACATATAAGTCTCTGATCTTCTCTTTGACTCAACTGCCAATTTCCTCATGTGCAAAACAAAGATAATAATATCTATAGTCCTTTCCTCATAGGTTTTTATATTAAGTAAAATAATGTATGTAAAGTACTTTGTAAATCTTAAAGTGCTATTTAAACATCAATTGTATTGATCCAAGTCTATAAGCATGTATTAAGAACTTACCAGATACCAGACACTGCACTAAAACTGGAGATATAAGGAAAGTGAAAAACACGGTCTCTGCCCTTAAGCTTACAATCTAATAGGAGAGACAACATGAGAACTAGAAGATACAAACAGGATATAATGGAGATAACCTCAGAGAAGAGGTACTAACACTAAGGAGGACTTGGGGAAAGTTTCTTACAGAAGGTAAGATTTTAGCTGAGACTTTAAGAAAACCAAGGAAGAAAGGAGGCTAAGACAAGGAGGGACAGAATTCCAGGCTCCTGGGATAACCAGTATATTGTTGTTGTTGTTCTGCATTTGTGGATAGACACAAGTACATATAGCTATAAAAAAGGACTTCGTGTTCTGAAGAATATAGCTTTAACCAGGACTTTTCCATAGAATGATCAAATCTGAAGTCTGGAAGGAACCCAGAAAGGTGACCTAGTAAATGGAAGCAGAGAGTAGTAGAAAGATCACCAGAACAAGTACCACCAGGTCTGGTTTCTAATCTAGGTTCTAGCACAAACTCATTGGGTAGTATAGGCCAAGGATGTTATCTCTCTGGGCCTCAGTTTCCTAATCTGTACATTGAGAAAGATTGGACTAGATGGCTTCTAAGATACCTTCCATCTCTTACATTCTATGATTCTAGTCCAACCTCCCTCCCAGTGTAGAAAGCCCCTTTAGTAAAGTTTTAAGAATATATATATATATGAATACAGAAACTGAAGAAAATGGTTTTTCCCAAAAGTCCATTCAATAAATATCTATGAAGCACCTACTATGTGTGAAAGTTAAGTGACTTATACAAAGTTACACAGCTAGTTAGTAGCAAAACTGAGACTAGAACCCAAGTATCCATGTTTCTAGTTACTGTTCTCCCCCACATTCTTATTTATATTGCTGTTTTGATTTTAATTGCATTTATATTTTAATTTTCTAATTAGATTGCAAGGTCATCAACTAGTTGGGGCTTAGATGAATGATGGATACAGTTGGTACCAAGAAGATCCAGAGCCTTAAGAAAAAAATCCTTTCTCAATGACTCCTGAAATCTTACCATTAATACTTAATCTTTAAGTAGATAATAGATAAGATGATCAAAGGATTTGAAAAAGCAATTCTCAAAAATTTTTTCTAATTATTAACAACCACCTGAAAGAATATTCTCAGTCATTATTAATGAGAAAGATGCATATTAAAACAACACTTGGGTTTCACTTCACAACAGCACATTAACAATGATATTAAAAGTGGGAATAGTCAATGTTGGAGAGATTGTGAAAAAATGGGTATGCTAATGCATTGTTGGTGGAACTATGAATTGATCTACCCATTATGAAAAGCAATTTGGATTTATGGAAATAAAGTGGCCAAAATGCCCATGCTCTTTGACCCAGAGATTCCACTACTAGACATACATACCAAGGAAATAATTAACAAAAAGAAATATATCAAACTATTTATAGCAGCACTTTTTGTGGTAGGAAACAATGGGAAACAGGCTAGATACCCATTGATTGGAGAATGACCAACCAAATTATGGCATGTGAATGTAATAGAATATTAATGTGTGCTATGAGAAAAAATGAGTGTGCTGGCTATAGAGAAGCATGGAAACATATATGAACTAATGGAAAATGAAGTAGGCAGAGTCCGGAAACAAGAACGGCAACCACAAAACAGTTTAAACCGAAAGTTACACAATTATAAAGAACAAATTTTATCTCAAAGGAGAAGAATGAGAAGTTACATGTGTCATATGAAGAAAGAATGAAGAGAAGAAAGAAATGTGCAAGCAAAGCCTTAATGGCCATTATTAGAGGGAGCTTTTGCCCTGGGAAGGAGATTATATTAAATGCTCTATAAGGTTTCCTTAAATTCTAAAATTCTATTTTTCTTACATTTTTAAATGAAGTCTTGATTCTCCCCACAAAGAGTTCACATAGTCAGTCAGTCATCAGACCCTCAATATTGTTCTAGGCAGGACAGAGATGGTGGAGAACCATGAGACATCAATTTATATAGATTTAAAGCTATAAGGGACCTGAAAGGCAATCTACTTCAACCTTCTCATTTTGTAGCAAGGGGAAAAACCAGGTCCAGTGGATTACATTGCCTTTCCAAACTTCACAAAGGCAAGATCTGAACTTGCTCTCTGACTCTAAATCTAGCACCCTTTTCATTATGCCACACTGCCTCCACTATCATCCTCTCCCTTGGATAGTTCAGATTCCCCCGAGAAAAGACATTCATAGGAGATATTAACTAACAACACAAGGTAATATATGTCAAGTGCAAACTGAGGTATTCAAAAGTAGGAGAAATCAGTGTGGATTGGGATGGTTAGGGAAGACTTCCTAAAGAAAATGTGCCTTGAAAACAGTTATAGTTCAAATAGACAGAAAGGAATAGTGAGGGCATTCCAGGTGGGGAAAAGAACACCTCTAGCTAAGACAAAGAGGCAAGAAATGTATTGGAAGTGTTGAGGGGAGCATGGGTGGATCAGCTATACTGAAGTAGATAGTTCATGTTGGGAAACAGCAGGAGATAAAGAGGAAAAGATAGGTTGGGTATAGATTGTGAAGGATGCCATACACACCAAGTTAAAGAGTTTGTTTCTATTTTTATCTATAGACAGCAGAGAGGGGGGAGGGGGAAATTGAAAGCCAGAACACTGAGAGTGTATGTTCTCAAGAAGTGGTTCATACTGAAAAGATAAATGTATCTAGGGAAGGTTTAGAGACATTCCTGGATGGCAGATACTTAACGGGGATTATTGCTGAGGAAAGCTAGAGATGTTTGGGCTAAGTCTTTAGTCACAGGAAACAACCATTCCCTTCCACAAACTGTGCCTTATGCCAACATCCAGATTAGAACCCTGGGCTGGAGGGAGCACAGAACCCAGGAAGGCATTTCAAATGCTCTTTTTAGCTGAGCAGTTTCTTTTCTGGGGGTCCCAGGCATTAGCGCTAAGGACAAGAGAGGTTCCCTCTTCTTGGGAGGCTTCCAGGATCCGTCAGAAAGTCCCTGTTCCTGCCTGCTGTTCTTGCACGAGTACAAAAGCCTCTGGCCTCCTTGGCCCTGGCCTCTTCTCCTGCCTCACAGGCTCTGTGTCACACAAAGATGCCCAGCCCCAGAAATGGTCTACTGGGACATGGTGAAGGGGAGAGATGGTGTGTGCATAAAGTAGAAAAAAAAGTCAGAATGAAGCCCTAAGGGTTCAATCTTTCTTCTCCATTGTCAGCGCAGATGGGGAAAGGAATGCATCATGAAAGCCAGATTAGCCAAGACACAAGGGACTGGGGGAGGCCAAGACTGGGAGATGCCGGGAGGGAAAGAGTTTGGATAGATGTCAGGAAGATGCATAAGATGGTAACTAATTCAACACTGATAGGTAATCAATTGAAACTCAGCACCCTTTCTACCTCTTTTCACCTGCCCAGAACCCACCCTGTAGATACACACACACACACACACACACACACACACACACACACACACACACACACACACACACACATATGCACGCACGCACGCACGCGCACACGCACGCACGCATACAGACATAACCACTTACACACAATCTCTTTTCTCTCTCCTTGTCTCTCTCCCTCTCTCTTCTCTCTTTCCCTCTCACTTTTCTCTCTCCTCTCCCTCTCCCTCCCTCCTTTTCTCCCTCCCTTACTCTTTCTCTTTCTCCCTACTACCAAGGTAGGGCAGAAAGATGCCTGGATCAAAAGTCAGGAACCCTGAGTTCTTGAACTACTGAGAATATGTGCAATGTTGGAGAGACCATTTTGCCTATTTGGGTCTCAGTTTCCGTATTTAGAAAGTGAATCAAATGATCTCTTAATTTCCTTCTAGCTTCAAAATGTCCCAATCAAGTGATTTAAGCAAGCATACTTAAATATATATATACTGATATACAAGCATATTCATTCACTAATCTTTTATTAAGACTCTACTCATGGAAAGTACTATGCTAAGTAATGGAGATACGTGTGTGTATGTATGTATGTGTAGATATAGATATAGATATATAGCAAAGGTGTGCTGGTAAATGTTAAACAACCAGCTCCCTGGGAAAAAATGTCTTGACACATTTTTTAGGTTTAATCTGCATTATTTCCATTTCTTCTGTCACTTTCTTAAACATAGAGAATCAACAAAACAATAAATCAATCTCTTATTTACAGTGCTTGCTGATTTCTGAGGCATGAATGGTCACAGGGTAAATTTATCAATCAGCTCTCATGAGCTAGAACAAGCTAGTTTCAGCATGAACCTGGTATACACACATTTACATAAATGCACACATACATGTGTACATGTATCCATAGCTACATATACACACTGATACCATTACTGTAAAGACAAATAATAATAGCTAACATTTATATAGCACTTACTATGTGTGAGGCACTGTGGTAAACACTTAAAAATAATTATCTCATTTGATCCTCACAACAATCCTAGAAAATGGGTGCTATTTTTATCCCCATTTTACAGATAAAGAAACTGAGACAAGCAGAGGTCTAATGACTTTCCCACATCAAACAGTTAGTAAATGTCTAAGACTGGATTTGAACTCAGGTCTTGCTGGTGCTCTAAAATGCCTCATAAGAAATTTACTACTCAGTCTTACTTCTGCTTTCTACCTCCTTTAAAGAGTAGCTGCTCACACTGTATAGCACTTTCAGTGCTTCTTCCACAAAAACAGGGCCATGAGATGATGATAGATAGATAGATAGATAGATAGATAGATAGATAGATAGATAGATAGATAGATAGATAGATAGATAGATAGATGAGAGAATCATCCCCATTTTGCAGATAAAGAAACTAAAACTCAGAGTTTAAGTTTTCCAATAGCCACAGATTTGATAAGTGTCAAGTGGGAATTAGAACCCCTTGATTCTAAATCCTGTTCCTTTTCCCTCTACGTCATGATGCCCCTAAATAAGAGTAACTTAAACAAGCTCTTTTGGTGGGGAGGGTGTATGCCCAAAGGTAGGTGGCTGAATAAACTAACCACTTCAGTTTACTTTTTAGGCTAGGGAGTAAAAGTGAATTTAGTAAAAGAGAAAGTGACGTATAAACTTTAACTTGGAGTTAAAAGATACTTTGAAAGACTATTCAGTCCTCTTTTCTTTAAGTATGCGGAAAGTACTTAAAACTTCACACTCTCTTGTCTTTCCTAGGAGGTGGTGAAGGGGAAGGATGGGGGGAGGGGCATGGGACATGTTCATTGAATTGCTGTCTGACACTGAAGTTGGAGACTAAGGCTCAAACCATATCCTTCAGGCTTTTCTGGGGTGTGGAACTGCCTACTGGTGCCCCACTTGTGCTTTTGATCCAAACACTAAGAACTTCAAGTGATGAATTCACCAAGTGAAATAGTAGAGATGGAGAAGAGAAAATGTTCAAGAACAGATCCTTGGGGCATACCTGCAGTTGGACGGGCAACTTGGATAAGGATCCAGCAAAGAGAACTGAGAAGCAGTCAGGTAGGAGGGGAACCAGGAAAGAGCCTTGTCATGAAAACCTAGGGAGATGTATGTATCAGAGGGGAAGGTGGCTGACAATGCAAAGGCTGAAGAGAGGTCAAGAGGAATGAGGGATGAGAAAGGCCACTAGATTTAAAAATTAGCAAATCATTGGTAACTTTGGAGAGAGGAGTTTCAGTTGAATGATGAGGTTAGAAGAACTAAACTGCATAGAACTAACAGAGTGAAATGAAATGAAGTGGAGGCACCAGTTGTAGACAGCTTTCTCAAATACATCAGCCACAAAAGGGAAGAGAACTATAAGATGATAGTGGGGATGGATGGATCAATTGAGAGGTTGGACATATTTTAGGCAGTAGGGAAGGAACCAGTAGCTGGGAAGAAATTGAAGATTAGTGAAAGAGTGGGCATAATGGAGGAAGAAACCTGAGGGAGAAAACAGGATGGAATGGGATCATACATCTTTGTATGATTTGGCAGGGGGAAGGGCCTTCTCCTGTGAGTCAGGGGTGAAAGATGAAATACATTCAAGTGATGAGAGATGAGGAAGAGGAGAGAAGAAACTCTCAGCAAATAGCCTCAGTTTTTTTCAGTGAAATATGAGACAAGATGCTCCAGACAATTAAAAGAGTTTTTAATACCAAAAACAAAAAAAAAAACAAAACAAAAAAACGGCTAAGAAACACTGGTCTAAATTAATCCCCTTTCTCTTTCTAGCCTTCTTTACAAAAGAGGAACCTGGCATTCCAAGAGTGGAAGTGACTTTCCCAAGATCAGATAGGTACCCATGTCTTGTTTATTTGTTGTTCAGTCATTTTCAGTCGTGTCTGACTCTTTGTGACTTCATTTGAGGTTTTCTTAGCAAAAATAATGGAGTGGTTTGCCATCTCCTACTCCAGCTCATTTTACAGATGAGGAATCTGACGCCAACTGGGTTAAGTGACTTGCCCAGGGTCACACAACTAGTAAGTGTCTGAAGCCAGATTTCAACTCAGGAAGATGGATCTTCCTGACTTCAGGCCAGTTATTGCAGGAATTAATTGATATAAAGCACTTTATGAACATAAGTGGTATATAAATATGTATCAGCTACTTTGATGCTACTGGTTATTTTATTTGGAGAAGAATCACAATTACACCACCCCAAATCTCCTAATGCAGAACTCTAAAGAAAATTGTTTCAAAGCACTTGGCCTATATAAACTCTTTTTACATACACTCTCCCATACAGAACCTGAAGTGCTTCATAATTACCCACTATATCTCAGAATCATAGAACTTATAAGTTGAAAAGAACTTTACAGGTCATCTCATTCAACTTTCCTTTTACTTGATTTCTAGGAGTATGTGTGTGTTAGGCATTGGAGGTAACATAGAGATGAATAAGACATGCCTCCTACCTTCAAGAAGCTAGCAACATATTTCTATATACTACCTTTCCTGAGGCTCTTATATCTTCTTACCCAAAGCACTCAGATTTCAAATTTCTTCGCAACCATCCAGTGAGTGGAAATATCAAGAACACTGTTTTATGATGGAATCTCAGAGAAAAAGTTTAATTTGTCCAGGGTCACACGTTAAGTCAGGAGAAGAAACAGGACTTGTATCCAGTCTCATTATGTGAATCTCCCATATGAGAATCTCGAGATTTGTACACACAGTGCAATGATTTTGTGTGTTGGAGCTCCAGGTCCCTATTCCATTGGGTTAAGGAAAGCAGCAAATGAAAGAATAATAGGTCTAAGGGAAATAAAATCCTGACCCCAGGGTTACCACTAGTGCCTTTCCAAGAGGTAGCAATGAACCAATCAGGAGAGTTCATTGCAGGTTTCATTCTGCCACCAACTCACTGTGTGACCTTGGGCAAGTGAAAGCTATCTCTGCACCTTGGTTTCTTTATCTGTTAAATGAGAATAATAAAGCCAAAAGGTGTCACTTATCTAGAACTGCCAGGGAATATCCATACAAGGGTATTTTCCAGATAGCCAAGCTTATCCCCTTCAGGACCAAAACAAATTCTTACCTTCGTCATTTTTAATGGAAATCTTTTCTTCTCACACTTCCTTGACTTCCTAAGCAGAATATGCTGAACATAATTTAATATCTTCTTGTTGACTCGGGGTCATTATTATGAACTTTATACTACACTAGACAGTGATGCCTGCAGGGTCCACTGTGATATACACAACTATTTTGCCCCTACTGCTGTACTTTTCAATTCTTATAGACATTTTAAAAATAATTTTTCTTTATTTTCCATTGATGTCAAACTACCAGCTCTCATTTTATGTTCTTGTCACCTAGCCTGCCTGTAGAAGTTGCTCCCTGTGTCCCTTGAGCTTTGCTAGCACAGATCTGCTGTGAAATCTAGCAAAGCTGAGAAATCTAGCAAATCACAATTGTATTAAAGTAAGAATCAACAGGCTCCTAGTGAGAGCCAGAAGGGCTCTCCTATAAATGAAGTGCATGATGCAGCAGAAAGAGCATTGGATTTGGAGTCAGACATTTTACTTCTCCAGGCTGTCATTTCTTAACTATGTGACCTTAAGTAAGTCTTTTTGAACCTCATTTTCCTCATATCCAAGATGATAATGGACTTGTACTACCCATTTCACAGAAATGTTTTACATTACTTTAGAGGGGGGCAATGGGGGTTAAGTGACTGGCCCAGGGTCACACAGCTAGTAAGTGTCAAGTGTCTGAGGTTGGATTTGAACTCAGGTCCTCCATTCAGGAGGATTCACCAGAGCCAGTGCTTTATCCACTGCACCACCTAGCTGCCCCACACAGAAATGTTTTAATAGTCAAATGAAATAACACATATGAAAGTGCAACTTTAGGTATTCTCATCAATATTTTTCTTATCCATTTGAGTTACTGGGGTTGTTCCTTTTCTAAGTTTGGGGCTGACTTTTGGATGGTTAAGGTGTGACATAAGTGACCTCAGTATAAGTGAACATTATTGTCCCTCCCCCATCTGTCTTATGGGATCATTGTGAGGATCCAATGCTATATACATATACATATGTGTGTGCGTGTGTGTGTATAACATACTCTTCTAATATAAGCTATTACCTGAAAAATGGGCATAAGCATTCTCAGCATCTCCTATATTCTGCTCTGATACCCTTGGGGAAAGATATGGATGAGCACACAATTACCCTCCCTGGGTCAATTATTCACTTCTGGGTCCCCAAAGTCACTCGCTGGGATCTGATGTACCACATAGAACATTTGTAAACTGTTCATCAGCATCCATAAAAAAATCCCCCAGGAATGTCAGTTATGGAAGGTGTCAGACTAATCTGGTTTAGAATGGGGGGGAAGGATACAGATATAAGTCAACTTGAATGAACGTCACCATTATTGCCCTTGGAGAGACCAGTCTAAGTACGGTAGAATCCTGCTAGCAACAGCCCTGCTATTGGATAGGGTGACATGAATGGCAACCTATCACCACTCCATAGTCTCCTCAAGTTTCCTAAATATGATGCCAGTCCTAAGCCTCTTCCTAGAACCCTATTGTTGAACCCTCACTAAAATGTGGAGCAGTTACAGGCTCAGTGGTATAGGGAGAGGGGGAGGGGATGTGTGAAGGGAGAGCAGCCTCTAGACAGGTTGACAGATGATGAATAAGAGGCCTCTGTTTCCAAGGGAGGATCATGCTGTGGGTGAAACCCTGGAAGAATCGGTGCCTTGTCATTTTAATGAATATACCAGAACATTAAACAATTAGGGACTGAGTTAGGAGCTGAGATTAAAAGGGATTAATCCATGTAGTTTGGCTAACCGACCATATGCATGGAGTGCAGCCCAAGATGAAAGAGAAAGCTCCTGAGGAAGATGTAACCAAAAAGAAAAGGGAAAACCAATCCAATGCAGTAAAAGGAGCAGTTGTTTGCATCTTGGGAGATCTGTGACAACAGCATTCATTTCTATTCTGCAGCATGGTTTGATGAAAGAGCGTCGGACTAGGAGCTATTTGACAAGTTCTATCTTTGCAACTCAGTAGTCCTGTGACCTAGGACTCAGTTTCCCTATCTGTGAAAGGAATATGCCTTGCCTTACCTACTTCATACATAAAGTGTGTGTGTGTGTGTGTATGTGTGTGTGTGTGTGAGAGAGAGAGAGAGAGAGAGAGAGAGAGAGAGAGAGAGAGAGAGAGAACAAATACAAGGTACCATTATTATTTAAAACTGTCCAGAGAAGGCAGTGTTGCATCCCTAATGATCATTTTCTGTTGTCCACAAACCTTGGCAAAAATTTTTCCATTGAGGGGCAGCTAGGTGGCACAGTGGATAAAGCATTGGCCCTGGAGTCAGGAGGACCTGAATTCAAATCTGGCCTCAGACACTTGACACTTACTAGCTGTGTGACCCTGGGCAAGTCACTTAACCCCAATTGCCTCACCAAAAAAAAAAAAAGTTTTTCCATCTATCTAACCTACATACTTCCTGCTTTCATGTCAGCCCATTTGTTAAAGTGGAGATAGAGGCCAAATGGTCACCCTCTTTGGTAGTGATAAACTGGGATTCCTTATTAGGTCATGTCCCAGCTGTGTCTTCAGCATACTAAAACTTCTCGGTCCCTCCTCCCTTTCTCCTGGGCCTTTTCTTTCTTTTCACATAGTAGTGAGAGCACTGTGATGAAGCAGTAGAGAAATCTCACCCTCTAAGATGGAGCAGAGGCTGAGCCAGCCAAGGCCTAGCCATGTGGGCCAGACCCCTTCAAGCTCATTCTTGGCTATTTGGGCATTCTGCCCCATCTACCCCCCTTCCTTTTTTCCTCCCTCCCTGAGATCCCCGAAGCTCTTGCCCCAGCTTCCCTGTTTAGAAAATGGGAACAATGATTATCTTCTGCCCAAGGTGCAGGAGGGAGGGGGAAAGCGGAGGAGAGAAGAGTGATTTTTAATTAGGTTATGTTAGCAAAAGCCAGGAACGAATAATTACATATCCCAGGCAAGTTGCCTTGAAGACATCCATGAAGGTCTAATGTCACCAGAGAGGGGCTTCTCGAGACAGTCTGGAGCACCTGCCTTTACTCTCATTTGAAAGAATGGGGAGAGGGCAGAGAACCCTGCTATTAACCGGCAGTTTCTAAGCCCCTGCTACAGTGTCCCCATTCCCTGAGCACTTTACTCCCCAGGCAGAATCCAACTCCAGGAAGTTTTAGGGCCCAACATGGCCTGATGAGCCTGCTTAGGCTCAATGAGATCGTCATTTTTCATTTCTGCCTCTGCCAAAGTGCTATTCACTATACAGCAAATTCTCATGCACCCCAACGCTTCACAAACACACAAATAATCAACATTGTTTGAATCGGGTATTGGCAAAATAAATAAATCCGTCAACAGAATCCTAGCCTTCTCGGAGGCGCCAACCAGAAATCCCAAGAAGAGGGAGGGAAAGGAAGTTTTCCCCACCTAGATCCCAACCAAACACAAGACAATGAGAGAATCAAACCAGCACAGTGGCATTATCACATTCAGCCCCACTGATCCTAATTTATCATCATCTTTCTATACTCTTATATAAGTAGTAATACAAATCGCCCTAGCCAATTAATCAATCTGTAATTAGGAACTGACATGAACATTTACTACCATCAGGCATAATTTATATGATTACAGATGATTAAATAAAATGTAATTGAGTGAACAGGCAATTTGTTAAGCACATCTAAGATGTTGCTACATCACCTAGGGCTGGGAGCTCCGTGGTTTCCCCTTAGAGAGCAGGGCCCAGGAAGGTCAGACCTTAGTCCTGAAAGGGGATACCCTGAAGTGAGACAAGGTGAGGTTCCACGTGGGCTCCAAAAGTAAGTTGTGGTCATGATCTTAAAGGTGAACTTGTGACCATTTGAATTTCATTAAAGCTATTTAGGCAATGCAGCTAGGTGGTGCAGTAGGTAGAGCACTGGGCCTAGATTCAGGAAGACTCCTTTCTGAGTTCAAATCTGGCCTCAGAAATTTACTGACCCTGGGCAAGTCACTTAACCTTGTTTGCCTCAGTTTCTGAATGAAATGGCAAATCACTCTTTGCCAAAAAAAAACCCAAATGGGGTCACAGAGAGTCAGACACAACTGAAAAATGACTGAACAGCAACAAAACTATGTAGACAACTAATAGATAAGTAATGAAGAATATTTAAGTTAAAGGCCCTTACACAGCATGATAGAGTAAAACAACAACTGGATTGAAGTCAGAAAACCCAGGTTCAAGTCTAGGCTCTACTTTTTGTTTGTTTTTCAGTACTTTGGTCATATCCAACTCTTTGTGATCCCATAGACCAATTGTCCCTGGGATTTTCTTGGCAAAGATATTGGAGTGGTTTGCGGTTTCCTTCTCCAGCCCATTTTACAGATAATAAACTGAGGCAAACAGAGTTCAGTGATTTGCCCAGGGCGACATAGCTAGTCAAGTGTTTGAAGCCAGACTTGAATGTTTGGAACATAGTGTGCTCTTAATAAATGCTTTCTCTATCTAGCTATAATGGTTCAGAGTCTTCATCTCCAACTGGCCATGGCTTTAATCCACATTGACTATGATAAACGGTTTGGAGTGTGGGGAGCATTCCAGGCCTCTTGGGTGAAGGCTTGCCAAGCACTTTTTAGGGTTGCTCATCTACCTTTGGTGTCCACCTTTCACCCAACTCTCACCTGTGGCTCCAAGAAACTATATCATGCACAGCAATTATACTCCAGTATAACTATATATCGAGAGAGAGAGAGAGAGAGAGAGAGAGAGAGAGAGAGAGAGAGAGAGAGAGAGATCTAGGCAGACAGGCTAAACCAGATTGCAGGTAATTGACAGGCCTCAAACCTGTCAGTTACTTGGCGGTGGATGGGGGAGGGATGTCTACCCTAAGCATGTGAAGACTTCTTCCAGTGAAATGGGCATATGAGAACAATTTGTTCTAATGGCTATGAAGAAGGCCAAAGCAGGTGTGGTGGACTATTTAGAGCTTGGTCAGACATTGAAGACACCAAGGTCACCCATTGCATCTCAGGCCATCACCAGTCATCTTGACTTTTGTCCTGCCACTGGACTTCAATGACTCTATAAGAGAGAGTGAGGCTAGTAACTTTGTGTAACTCTGCCTCACTTAAATCCAATTCACCCTCAAGTCAAGACATCACCTCCTCTTTAAAATGAAGGACAAACAATAATCCAGTTGGAATTACGTAGCATATTTTCTAAACCTTTCCAACAAAACTGGTTAAAATAAAGTTTTGGCATGTAAAGTGATTTCTGGTTGTCTGCTTGTCTTTACTTAAGTGAAACATCTCATTCTGTAACAATATTATCATTTGAGGCACTACTGTAGCACCACGTCACAGATTAAAAACAACTGAGACACAAAGACATTAAGAAACTTACTCAAAGCTAGGTAATAAAAATAATAATCACTTACTCAGGGATTTCAAGTGGTTCGAGATTTATGAAATATTTTCCTTCCGTTAATTTTTGAGGTAGAGAGTGAAAATATTATTAGCCCCTATTTATAGATGGGGAAATCAAGGTTCAGAGAAGTTCCATGACTTGCCTGTGGTCACACAGCAAATAAATAGCAAAACTGAGACTAGAGCCAGACCTCCTGCTATCCAGTCACTATTGATTGGTATCACAGTATAATAGATGAAGCAGTGGTTTTGAAGCCAGAAGATATGGTCCATGTTATGTATTAATTTCTAGCCCTCCATCCAAATGCAAAGTCAAGGGGAAATGTAGGAATGCTAATCTTGCTTCTTTCCCTAACCTCTAACTCCTAGGGAGGGAGCAGCCTGGGAAATACCCAGTGTGGATTCAGAACTTTTGGGACCTTATTTGCAAGGACAGTTTTATCAAAGCCGAGGTCAGGAAGAGAAAAACAAATAAACAGACAAGCAGATCTCTATCCTTTTGTTTCCCCTCTATCAACTGAGCTTCTGAGATCAGCTTTAGGACAGGATGTCAAAAGATTCACAAGAGATGCCTTCAGGGAAAAGGTGCCAGCTGTTGTGGCTCTACCAGGACTGATGTGAAGTCAGGAACTGAGTTAACCCTATCTCCTTGGGGTTAGGAGGAGAGATTGCTATTCACATTGGAGAAAATGACCAATTCCACAAATGTACCTGGAAGAGTTGAGAGGCATCGAGGAAAAACAGAAGAAAGCACATTATAAAAAGAATGAGTTTCGGGGCAGCTAGGTGGCGCAGTGGATAGAGCACTGGCCCTGGAGTCAGGAGTACCTGAGTTCAAATCTGACCTCAGACACTTAACGCTTACTAGCTGTGTGACCCTGGGAAAGTCACTTAACCCCAATTGCCTCACTTTAAAAAAAAAAAAAAAGAAGAATGAGTTGAAGGAAATGTGGAAATGTAGAGTGAAGAAGAGGAAGCTTAGTGAGGATATGACCAGTGCCCTCAAATACTTGAAGGTCTGTACTGTGGACAAGGGAAGATATAGTTCCAATGGGTAGGAGTTAGAGTCAGATTCCATTTCAACATAAAGAACTTTCTAATAATCAGAACTGTAAAACCATGAACTGTACTGTATCATATGGTAGTGAGCTCCCCATTTCTGGAAGTATCCAAACAAAAGCTGAATAACCACTTCACAAAGATACTATGTAAGGTATTCTTAAACTTCATAGATGGCTAGACAAGGTGACCTCTTAAGTCCCTTCCAATTCTTGACTCTCAGATTCTAAGAATTGTTGTTGGTGGTGGTCAGTTTGGTCTGACTTTTCATGACCCCATTTGGGGTTCTCTTGGCAAAGATACTAGAGTGATTTGCCATTTCCTTCTCCACCTCATTTGACAGTTGAGGAAACTGAGGCAAACAGGGTTAAGTGACTTGCCCAGGGTCACACACGTAGTAAGTGGCTGAGACCAGATTTGATCTCAGGAATATGAGTCTTTCTGATTCCAATCCCAGTGCTCCATCCACTGTGCCACCTTGCTGGCCCCAATTCTAAGAATACAACTTTCCATCTCTTACCTACTAAGATACACAAAACAATTAGGGAACAGTATCAGACAGTGTATAATTAAGTGCTAAATTGTATGGTACAGCTTCTAAGAGAAGAGAGGAAGAGGAAGTATTTGTGGCTTCCAGCTGAGGAGACTTTCATCTGGAATCCAACCACACCATATAGATTGGTGAACCTACAAACTCGCACAATGGAAGGGTATGATGCAGAGTATTGAGATGCTTTTGTGCACTCATTCAAAGATAGCATTTTTCACTTTAGAAACACAGGAACATCTGAATCCCAAAGAGAGTGACCCAAGTTTAGGGAAGAGTTCAAAAGAAGGGTAAGGGGTGGACAGTGAGTGGGTTAGCTTATTACTCACCCCACTTCCTAGGGTTTACCAAAAAGGTGGAGGATTAGTGGCCAGATATCCCCTCCATTTCGTTCCTGCTCTCCCTTACTATTCCTTACATTTTCAAACTGGATTTTGAAGAATGAGAAGGATTTTACCGGATGAAAGGGAGAAGGGAGATGCCATGGAAGAGAAGGAGGAGAAAATGTAGACCAAATAGGATATATATTGCCAGATGCACGTACTATATCAGATATATTTATTTAATTGGTTTTGTCACAAAAGGAAGCTCAATATGAAGGGATGTGTGAAATTACTGTGATATAAAGCCAAAAGGTGTTAATAAAATTTAATTCTAAAGAATGAGGATGGGGGGCAGCTAGATGGCACAGTGGATAGAGCACTGGCCCTGAAGTCAGGAGGACCTGAGTTCAAATCCAGCCTCAGACACATGACACTTACTAGCTGTGTGACCCTGGGCAAGTCACTTAACCCCAATTACCTCACCAAAAAAAAAAAAGAATGAGGATGGCATTACTGCTAGGGAAAAGGACATAAAGGATGATACAAATACTGGAATAAGAATGGTATATGAAGACAGTGAGGAGATGAAACTACACAGAGGTAAGTTGAGGAGAAGTGGGAAACAATGTGCAAACACATTTAAGAGTTAGCTCCATTAAAATCTGAGACAAAAAGAAACAAACCAAATTCCTCCATGATTCCACCTCAAAGCAATCCCTGGGGAGGCTGCACTTACTTCAGTGATTGTTGTTGCTGATGTTCATTCTTGTCCTTCATTCTGGAAGAGGACCAATGATATCACAAAAGATTTAAGTGAGGCAGAGCTGGACAATGTTATCACCCTCACTCTCCTCCTCCAGAGTCATTGAAGTCCAGTGGTAAGACAAAAGTCAAGACAAAAGGTGATGGCCCAATGATGGCAGCACAATACAACTCCTTTTTGAAAACAACCTTCCAGTTTATCAACCACCCAAGAAAAAAATCTCCTTGTTTACTATTCCCTAGAAATGAAATTATATCTCTCATCTTCATGCCTTTGCATAGGCTCTCTCTGCCCCCCTCAATCTCCTTCCTTTCTCACTTCCACAACTTGGAATGCCTAGCTTCCTTCAAGACTCTATTCAAAAGCACCTTCCTAAACCTCCTAGGTTCTAGGACCTCTCACCAGCTCACTTTGGCAAATACTTTGTATCTACTCTGTATACATAGTTTGTATTTACTTTTCTGTGTGTTCATATTTCTCCCTACCACCACCACCACCACCACCATTCTCCATATTATTATTATCATTGCTTGGGCAGCTAGGTGGTGCAATGGATAGAGCACTGCCCCCTGAAATTGGGAAGACCTTAATTCAAATCTCACCTCAGACACTTCTAGCTGTGTGACCCTGGGCAAGTCACTTAACCCCAAATGCCTTAAAACATCGGGGGCCATCTCCAGTCATTCTGATATATATCTTGCCACTGGCCCCAGAAGGCTCTAGAGAGAGTGAGGTTGGTGACCTTGCACAGCCCTTGCTCACTTAAACCCAATTTACTGCAAGTCATGACATCACCCCAATGTCATGGTCCTCTTCAAGAATGAAGGACAAACAACAATTATACTTGCTTATTATGTACTATCTTCCTATTATTGTTGCAAATTCCTTAAGATAATGGACTATTTTCACTATATCCCCAAGTTGCTGGCACACAGTAGTTGCTTAATAAATGCTTGTTGATTAAGTGAATACTTGAACCAAAAAATACAAATAAAAAATAAAAACTCCATTTTGTACATAATGGGGATTCATTGCTTAACATGGAATCAATTGCCTTTTTCTGTTTTCCTCTCTATATAAATGTTCCTTTTTCTGGTGTTCATTAAACTCAAATTTTTTTAAAAAAATCAAAATTCCCTAGTGTGCTCATCGTCCTTATTCACCACCCAAGTGTGACTTTGGGTTCCCTCCAGAAGTCCAATCCACCCCAGAAGGATGAAGATTTCTTGCCACAGGGAACATTCTAAAGAAAGCCATGCACTCCCTGTTTCTTAGATTTAGGATGATGGCTTACTAGTCCCACCTCACCTGTAAATCCCTCTGCAGCTCTGAATCTAGCAAAGTTCTATCCATTTCAAAATCTGTCTAATGAGTGAAAAGTAATTCTGAGCTGACAGGAAAGCTTGATTTGGTTAGGTGCACAAGGTGAGAATCTACCTCCTTCAGGCTGTGTCAGAGATCATATCAGAGTACTCGTGCTGAGTGGGTTTTTAAGTTCATTAATTAACGACTATCCTCAGTCTCCATCACCCCTTCCCATGGTTACCCTCCATTCAGTGCAGCAGGCTCCTAAGTGCTTTTGCTAGAGATTTATTTTTATCCTTCTGGTGGATAAGAAACATTAATGAAACCATTGTAGACTTGGGGTTGGGGGAGGGGAAGAGAGTGGGCTCCACCCACAGAAGCCCAGCAGAGGAAAGCCACTGGTGAAGGTTGATTACTAAATGGATACTTAGATGAGGAGGATCATCAGACCTGTCTGGTAGGCATTTAAACCTATGAAAAATATGGAGGAGGACAATATATGGATTAGGTGCAGAAAGTCAGCCAGGCTTTCTTACACAGGACAATTAATGAAATCACTTTTCAAGCATTAAGACCTTCCCTTCCTCCCTGAATCCCCCTTCCCCCAACCCCCCAGATGGCCCACCCCTCAAATACACAATACTACTCTCGACTCTGCTAACAATTTGGGTCAGTGCACTGTTTAAACTCCTAAGTGGAATCACTAATCTCCATTAATCTGACTGTAAAGATGAGGTCTAATGCTTCCTACAAAAGCCTAGGAGTTGTTAATGCCCATTTCTCCAGTGGGCTACATTAATATGCACCAGCTCTGGTGACTGACTGGCTCTTTGGGTTTGGATTTGATCATGCAAAATCTGTGCCTTCCTGGTGAATTCATCTTGGTCCCCAGGTTTTTGTTCCTAAGAAGCTGGATTTAAAGCACTCAATTCTTGGCATCTTGGGCACTGCAGTTCCCTACCTTCCAAACCAGTTCTACTGAAACGATTTCCTTCTCTGTTGACTTTCTGGGAGTCTGGCACCAAGACCAGTGATGGAATACATTAAAGGCATGACCAGGGCCTTGTTGGGCACAGCAGCACTGGCACTAGCACCATCATTGGATCATAGATTCAGACCTAGAAAGACCCTCAGAAGTAATGTAGTCCAACCCCCCCCCTTTTAGAGAAGACATCAAGACCCCCCAGGGATATTAAGTGATTTGCCCCAGTGTGCACAAGTGGTCAATGGCAGACTTGGGGTTCAGGCTGAGGCTCTCTCACTCCATATCCAAAGGTCATACAGCTGTCCATACTGCCTTTCATTGACAGGAAAGGCAGGAAGCTTGCCTGAGGACATCTATGTTAAGTTCAAAGTTCTGGGCCCTGTCCTGGTTTTGGGGATCACAGTTCATATCACTTGGTGTTTTTTTTAATAATCCAACATGTATAAAGCAGGCCATCTAAGATGAGAAATGTATTTTCATAGCTCTAAGTGCTGCTGAAATGAGAGGCAAGAGGCCTCAGCTGGCATCCTGAGGACACAGCCCTAAGGTTCTAAGAAGGTAGCATCTCCAGTCCATGGTGGATCCATTATGGATATCCCTTTGGGAAGTCATGAAATAACTTCTTGTCTCATTGAACTCAGCTATGAAATGGATGTCCTCTAAAGGATTTAGGCCCTAACGCTTTTGAGAGCTGTTGTAGAGAAGCCCACCTGAAAAACACATGAGACAGCCTAGTTTTATGGGTATTGCATGGATCTGGGAATGGAAATGCTCAATTCTATTCCTAAGTTATATAGCTATATCTTCATAGCACTGAGTAGAGATGGAAAACAGGGGCTGGCCCTTAGCAAGGTATCGTTAGCTAGTGCAATTGGACTTTGGTGCTCTCCTACTTCCCATGTTTTGTACCCTTATCTTTCTGATTGGTGCCCCACACCCCCAAGCTCCCAGTGCCCTCAGAATACCCTGTGGACTGCCCCCACCCCTTGCAGTGGCTCCCCACCAAAACCTGCCCTCCTAGCTTCATACTTTTCTTTTCCTTCTCTTCCATTCAAAACTTACTCCTCTTTTGCTTCATATCTTCATATCTCTGCTAACTAATTGATAGGGTGCTTCCAGGAATCAGGAAGATCTGGGTTTAAATCCTCCATCATTAGAATTTTTTACCCTGGGCCTATTTTTAAAGTGGGGGAAGAATAATACTTCTTGTACTTCCCTCACTTAGTTGTTGTAAGGATCGAATGAGATAATATATGGACACAAATGATATATAGAAAATGCACAAACTTTAAAATGCTACAAAAATGTAAATTACCACTGTTACTGATCTGATATCCTAATATATACTGTGCAGTAGATATTAATGTCAAATACTCAACCCCACAAAGGGCTAGGCATGAAGGTAATTAACAAGGGCCCAAGGAAAGAACCTTTCTGGAGCAAAGGGGCTCAGTCCAAGTCATGATCTAAAAGAGAAAACAGGATGCTGTGTTTGGTTAAGCCAGAATTCAGGGGGAAACT
This sequence comes from Dromiciops gliroides, assembly GCF_019393635.1. Taxonomy (NCBI): domain Eukaryota; kingdom Metazoa; phylum Chordata; class Mammalia; order Microbiotheria; family Microbiotheriidae; genus Dromiciops; species Dromiciops gliroides. The sequence continues at coordinate 318,920,236 of NC_057861.1, forward strand.
AGGTAGTGGTAAAGGAGTTTATAGAAATCCAAGCAAGAAATCAATGAATACCCACTACAAAGAGGACAGGGAGGCATCCAGTGAGCTGGATCTTCTTAGACCAAGAAGTCTAAGGTGTCAGACTCAAGCTTATTCCTCCTTCATTGTAATTAGTTTGAATTCTACTTTTACTATGTCCTCTATCATTGGAAAGGCAGTATGCCATATCAGATAGAGTACAGAAAGACCCTGGTTCAAATCTCACCTTAGATGCTTACTAGCTATATGACTGCATAAGTCATTTGAATTTTCTGCACCTCAGTTTGCTCATCTAAGAAATGAGAGAATTGGGCACGATGGCTTCTGAGACGCCTTTATGATCTAAATTGGGAAAATGGCAATTTGTCTAATGCCATTTTTCTGCCTAAGACAGAGTCTCATTAATGCTGTCAGTTGGTTCTCCGTGCTGTCTTGAACAGACATTGATATGGGTCTGTACATTAAATATCTGTCTTCCCACTAACACATTTGTGTGTTATAAAAAGGTGCTTCAATGCCTTCACCAAGGGAATCTGACTGCTTTCAAGAAGGAACCTACTTCCTCCACTTCTCCCCAAATTAAAGATCTTCAAGAGAGGCAAAGGATGACAGTTAGGGGAGGGGCTCCTGACAGTGGGAGAAAATACAGGGAGTAGTGAAAAGGGCTAGATCATGAGAGAGCAAGAGGGGCTGACATGGAGGAAGGGGCTCAGAGTTGGCACCTGTATGCCTTCTTACTCATTCACTTGCTGAGTGGTAGGAGAACAGCCACGTCATCATTTCTGGCCCCCATATCCATCCTCAACAGAAAGGCCAAGATCAATTAGAGGAGGATGATAGTAGTGGCAACCTTTAAAATCGACCATTCGTTCATGATCAACTGGTTGAGCATTCCCACTTAAACACAAAGGAGTAAATCCAACGAAAGGTTTCAGGCACTATGGTAAACATATAGTAGGAAAAAGATGAGATATGGGGCAGTTAGGTGGCACAGTGGCACAGTGGCACAGTGGACCTGAGTTCAAATTCGGCCTCAGACACTTAACACTTAACTAGCTGTGTGACCCTGGGCAAGTCACTTAACCCCAATTGCCTCACTAAAAAAAAAAAAAAAAAAAAAAAAAAGATGGGATTAGAGCAGTCTATTATGTCCTTTATAGAAACATAGCATTTGTGGGTAACCACCCAGAACCATAATTAGAACAGGGTAAATGGAACTTTGCTCCAAAATACCAACATCTTGGGGTTAGTGCTTCCTCCCCAGAATGAAATATTTCCTCCCTGTAAAAATCACAGTCCCTATGCCTCACCTCCTCATCCTTTTCTGGTCCATATAGCAATGCAAAGAACTACTCCTGCGCCACCACTGAGGCACCCCTTTTGCAAGGTTCTTCTCCCTAACCCCACAGGGGTGAAGGTCTGACAACCCTCTCTCTTGACACAATTACACCCATAGGCTCACAGTCTTATGTGTTGCTGCCATCAGATGCCTCTATGCCTCAATTTTATCCCCAGATAAAAATACTCCTAGATATAATTTGGTGACTCTCTGCTCCTACCTATCTTGTAAAACTTACCCTCCCTGAGAAATTGCTGATAAATCATGTCATTGTGGAGAGCCAAACTAATTGATTAACAGAATATGCATTTTGAGACCTGGCCAATTGGTCGACAAACATTTATAAAGCTTTTACTATGTGGTAGGCACTGACCTAAGTGTTAAGGATACAAAGAAAGTGAAAACCCTGATCCCTCTCCTCTGGGAGCTCACCCTCTAAAAGAGACCACATGCAAACAACAATGTACATGCGAGATACACACAAGAATGTGATTGCTTTTGGAACCCAAATTAGATAATTCCCTCCTTTCCATTTCATTTGGTGCCTTGTTAACATTATCATCAATATCGCCACAGTCATAATAACTTGCACTTGTAGAGGGTTTTCGTATTTATTATCTCATTTGACCCTCACAATGAAGCAGTAATTTTTAACCTCCTTTTTACAGATGAGGAGGCTACAGACAAAAGAATAGCTTCACTAAACCCACAAATCTAGTTAGTGGCACCCTCAGAACTAGAAATCAGATCTTCTGCCATCTAGTCTAGTACTCCACATTACGCAGCTGTGGTACAGTCCTAGCTGGCTATGCCAGATAGCCTTTATGAGTATTGGGAGATGTCAGAATCAGAAGCTCTCCAGAGATCCAAAATTGTCTTCAGAGGGAGACTAAGTGAAGAGTATCAATTTGATAACCTAAAGAGCCAGATGAAATTCATACTTACACTTCATACAATTGACAATCAACTTTAGCCATCTAAAGTACAATATTCAACTTCAACGGATTTAAAGATTTCCATTGTGTTTGGTATTTGTGTAGAGTGGTGCAATCATCATTTGTGAAATGTGCCGAAATATATCAATTCTAATTGTGTAAAGCAAACTTGTCGTTCAGCCTATAGCACCCACTGGCTATATATCCAGTGAAAGAGACAAGTTAAGTTTTGCAAAAAAAAAAAAATCAATCTATTGGCTCTCGTGTAAGCCCTTAATGCAAACTGTTTAGCAAGAGATGGTGCATTTTTCATTATCTTGTCCACATTCCCTAGAAAAAATGTTACATTGGATTCCTGGGCAGATCTGTGATTAAGGATAATATTCATCTTGTCTATAACATCACCCAGGGACAACAAGGAATGAGGATATGTATTGCACCATAGTGGAGAATAAAGGTGTGATAGGGAACATGGAGGAGACAGTTGACTGAGAATCTTGATTACTAAGCTAAAGACTCTAGACTTGATCTTATGGGTGATTTTTTTTGGTTAGGGAAGTGACAGAAATAAAAACTATGGAATTTTAGAATGTTTAACGTGGAAGAGACTTTAAAATTCTAGTGAATGGGATTAAAAATAATGCTTGGAAAACCCTATACAAGATGTATTATTAGAGTCTGGACCTAGAGGCTTTAAAAGGCTTTTTTGAGGCACCAATCATTGTACCCAAATTTAACACTAAAGAAGAGGGTAGTTTTTTGTTCTGTTTCCACAAAAAATAAAGGTTTTTAGTTCTCAGCTTCAGAGAAAAGCTGTGGAGAAAGGAGCTAATGACTTCATCTATAAATGGTACATGGGAGTCTAAGATTTCCTACCTTGGCTTCCTTCAGGGACTGAGGGCTGGGGGAGAAGCTAGGTCATAAAAAGAAGTTGCTACAGTCGGACATGTAGTATCAAGGAAGTGAGACAGAAGGCAACAGGTAGGACACCAGATAGGTGATATCAGGGATATCCAAAAAGGGGAGAGGGGTGAATATCCATCCAAATAGATGGCACAGGATATGGTGGCAGAAGGTCTGGTGACAGGTAAGTGATAGACTTTTGAAAAGTCAGAGAAAGCCTTTCTCAGAGAATCAGAAAGAGATCCTTTCTCTCTCTAAGAGTACTGAGCTTCCCTTGGTGAAAACTCTTTCAAGGACTTAGAGCATGCAAATCTAGAAAACACATGGAATTAGTGGTCTTCTTTCAGTGTTTCAGTGTTGGGATTTGGAAAGGCATGATTAGGAACAGGGCAAAAGAACAAGGCAATAGATTGCAGAGGACAGTGTACAGTTTCACTGATTCGTTGGTATCAGGAAGGGAGGGAAGTGTAATCAGAGTAGGGCTGATATCTTGAGACTGATTGTCCTGAAGGATGAGGGGAATGGATATTATAGTGAGGCTGAAGAACAGGTTTAAGGAAGAGTAAGGCTTAGGGAGGGTTGGAAAAGGCAAACGATCAGATATAAAAAATTCAGATATCTTGAAGATGGAAGTGGATTATCTGTGGTTAATTGCAAGATCCAGGGTGTGAACATTCTTGAACACAGCTAGGGTGAAGTGGAAGAGTATGTCATCAGATTTGAATAGATTAAAGAATCAGGAAGTTATGGGAATTTCAGGGAACTCAACATGTATACTGAAATATCCTAAAATGAAGGCAAGTATTAGGAATGGAGAGGAAGACTGAGCAAGATACTGAATTCACTGAGAAAAGAAGGAAAATTTCCTAGGGATCAGTTGATAACACCCACCAGAACCTTAATTAGGTGTTAAATTTGTATTGAATGGAATTTGAAGGAGAGATTGTTGAGTGATGGGAATGTTGCAAGTGACAGTGGGGAGGGGCGTAGAAATATTCTGACTTCCTCTTACCTCCTAACATGGACACACACACACACACACACACACACACACACACACACGCACATGCACACGCACACCAGGTGATTCCAAAGGTATAAGTCAAAAATTAAGCCAGTACTGGAAAGGGTGGTAAAGGAAGCTGTGTTGTGAGAGAGCCAAGGCTTAGTGAGTGTCATAAAGATAGAAAGAGAGAGAGAGGAAGTGGTGTAAGATAATAGGAAAATTGTTAATTATGGAACGGGTGTTACAGAGGACGCAGTGGAAATTATGTGTATTGCTAAGATCCTATTGAGGTTTTAGGACTATTATAGAAATTGGAGAATCATAGAATTTCAAAGCAGGAAGGATCCTCAGAGATCATCTGATTTAATCTCACATTGAAACTGAAGCCTAGAACATGAAACACGTTGGCAAATTGAATTTGTCTTCTGAGCCTCAATTTTCTTTATCTGTAAAATGAGGACATTGGTACATTAGATAGGGCATTCTGCTTACTATTTGTGTGACCTTGGGAAAGTCACTTGACTTCTCTGCCCTCAGTTTCCTCATCTGTACAAAAGTGAGGAGGTTGAATTAGGTGGCTTATGGAGTCCCTTACAACTACATCTATGATCCTACAAGTTTGTGACCATATGATCTTTAAGATCACTTTAAACTCTTAAAATTCTGCATTTCTGTCAAGTGGCATACAGCTAATCAGAAGGACTTATGAAAAATGAAATCCATCTACAGAGAAAGAACTGATGGTATCTGAATTCAGATTGAAGTATAATTTTTTGTTAGTACATCTTTCTAAAGTTTTTTGTAGGTTTTCTTTAACAACCTAACTAATGTGGAAATGTTTTGCATGAATACACACATGTAATTTATATTGAATTGCTTGAGTTCTTAAGGGGGTGGGGAGGGAGGAAGAGAATTTGAAACACAAAGCTTTAAAAATCGATGTGAAAAATTGTTTATACATTTAACTTGGGGAAAATTCTAAATAAATAAGATCATACAGCTAGCTAGCAGGAGAATTAGAATTCAGGTCTCCTTACTGTGTGTTTCGTGCTCATTTTATGATATAATGGCGGTTTGTTGTTGTTCTTCACTCTTGAAGAGGACCAAAATGACATCTGTGTTAAAGTCCAACTACAATGTGTCCAATTGTGACTGATCAGACCAATATGAGTTTGGAGTATTCTACCACAGGTCGGACACAAATAGTCCACGTGAATAGTTGGGGTGGATTTTCTAAATATGCACATCTCATGTCTCTTTTGAGCTACTTTAATTCTGCTTTTCTCATAGAAAACTGCACCTTCCCTGATAAGGGCACACCTTGCTGTGTGGTCCTGTGCCAGGTCTCCCATGTCACACAATAAATCCCAAAGTTTTTCAGAGAAAATGATATAATGAAGTCAATATAAAGAACCATCATCAGAACTGGAAAATCCCACCTCTTTGATGAGGAGATGAGATTTATAAAGACTTTTTCAGAACTTCTATAGTCTCAAATTCCAATGCATGCAATCATCCACTTCCTTCATTCTGACTCACTGGATGAAATCATGAAACTGAGTTCACTGTATCTATTACAAATTTCTGCTAGCTAATCCCAATTTGTCCCTTGTTTCAACAAGGCAATCCTACTGCCTTCCTTAAGTGACTTCCTATACCATTCAAGATAGCAATTATTCCAAAACTTTGTATTGTTTCCTCTAAATTCTTAGGATACTATTTAACCAACATTCTCAGTTAAAGGCTTTACCTCATATTCCATTAAAAAATTAAGCCATTCACTAAGAGTTCCCTCTTCTCTACTCTTCTTCATCTTACATCCCTCTACAGAGGCAGGTGGTGGTGCAGTGGATAGAGCACTGGACCTGGAGTCAGAGAGACCTGAATTCAAATCCAACCTCAGACACGTGCTAGGTATGTGACCCTGGGTAAATCACTTAACCTCAGTTTCCTACTTTGCAGGCTTGTTGTGAGGATCAAGCTGTATATTTATAAAAAGTACCTGGCAAATAGTTGGCACTATGTAAATGCTTATTGGCTCTGACATCATCACGAACTATCTCCTAGGTCTCTAGGCATCTAGGTGGTAAAGTGGATAGAATACTAAGCCTGGATGCAGGAATACCTGAGTTCAAATCCAACCTCAGACACTTATTAGTTGCATTATCTTGACTCAGTTTCCTCAGCTGTAAAGAGAGGATAATAATAATAGCACCTACCTCCAAGGGTTGTTGTAAGGATCAGATGAGATAATTTTAATAATCCCAGTATAAACGCTGATTATGATGATGTCATGTGATGCTCATGCTGATGCTAAGAGATGATCCTTCCACTTTCCAAGGCTTTCACGGGTACTTTTGATCCCATTCCCACCTATCTTCTCCAAAAGATTTGATCCATCATCACCCCTACTCTCAAAACTCCAGTTTCTCCCATCTACTGAATCTTTTCCTTTTGCCCATAAACCTGAAGTTTACTCTATCCTAAAAAAAGAGAAAGAAAGAAAAAAGAAAGAAAGAAAGAAAGAAAGAAAGAAAGGAAGGAAGGAAGGAAGGAAGGAAGGAAGGAAGGAAGGAAGGAAGGAAGGAAGGAAGGAAGGAAGGAAGGAAGGAAGGAAGGAAGGAAGGAAGGAAGGAAGGAAGGGGAAGGAGGGAAGGGAAGGGAAGGGAAGGGAAGGGAAGGGAAGGGAAGGGAAGGGAAGGGAAGGGAAGGGAAGGGAAGGGAAGGAAAGGATGAAATCCTTACTAGATCCTACCATGCTCTCCAACTCTCATCATACATCTTTCATCTCCTCAGTCAAACTCCTTGAAAGGCTATTGTATATCTACTCTTTATTTAGTTTGTGCCTATTATTGTATGTACCTTTTTAATTGACATGCTATTTCCCCCATTAGAAAGTAAGGTCCCTGAAGGCTTACTGGGTGGTGGTGGTGGTGGTGGTGGTGGTGGTGGTGGTGGTTGTCACTTTGGCAATACTCAGTCCTAAGCATAATGCCCAACACATTATAATGACAATGAATGCTTGTCGATTGGTTGATAATAACTAAATATCAACAATTTTATAATTACACAGTTATTTTCTTTAACATAACTTTGTCTAGGGGTTTTAAACCAAACACAAGAATAACTGGATTCAGGTTGTGTCTATGATTGATAAAGCACTAGTGGGAAGTACAATTGGGAAATGTTTGTGTAAAGTCTGAGGTAAGGCCCAGGGCCTTGGTCTGCACTTAACTCAGCAGCAATGCATCCAGGTATTGAAGATTGTTGGTAACTCCTCACCAGGGAGCTCCCAGCAGTGAGTGATCTTCACTCCTCAGAGCCACTCTCATGGGCCCTCCAAAGGCTGAGTTAAGGATTCTCCAGGTAGAAAAGTCATCAGAGATTCTATGCTGCCTTTCAGTTGATTTTCCCTTGGGGGAACCCATGCCTAAGAGAGAAAAGCTATGGGAAATGGACAGACAGATGGACTATCCAGCTGTCAAACAATTTCTGGGGCCAAGAATTTGAGCTCTTGTCCATGTCTCCCCACCCATTGGACCTAACTAGAGCCAAGGGGGGAGGGGGAGTGTCCCTGATTCCCAGCCCATCTAAGCAAGAAGGAGCATAGAGAAGAGGGGCTCCCTTTGTTAAAAAAGCATTGGTCTCTCAGCCATTCATCATGCATCTAAGAGCGCTTATTAATGCCCTGTCAATTGCTTATAGTGAAGGCAGCCTGTCAGCTGCCCTCCCAGTTAGCTGTGTGCAAACACTGGTGATTAAGCGCCAGATTTAACATCCTCATGAATATTTAAGAGGCTGTTTTTGAAAGTTTCCTGTCCTTTTACACTAATAGCCCCATTAAAACCTGTTTACAAGCCAGTCATGAGAGTAACTGCGTGCACTTAAAACACAAGAGTGTTCCCCCAAGAGGAGCCCTCCGACCACGTGAAGATGGCAGTTGATCAATACAATGCTTAAAGTAAGACTGTCTGCCTGCCCCCAATGGAACCAGGGCCCCAGAGGCAGACATAAAGAGCTGGCAAGAACCCAACTTGTTAATTAGGCCAACAAAGGGGACTGGGGGTGGGGGGTGAGCCCCAGACACTAACCTACCCTCCTCACTGTCCGAGCTGACCCCTGCTCCCACTGACTTCTTAGAAGTTGGCCAGGAGATGTCCATGGGAACTAACGGGAGCCATCTGCAAATGTCCAATCTCCTGGTTCCTATTCTCCTCTCTCTCCCTGCCCCTATACTTCAGCATTGAGACACCTGTTCTCTAGTCCATACTCTGAGGATCTACTTATCAAACCAAGCCTTTTGAATGTGTTGGTGAAAAGATCTTGAGCTATTAGCCCTCTCAAGGTTAATTGTTAATATATTAATATAATATATTAAAATGTATTGTGGCAAATAAAACTATATGTGGTCACCCTATTTCTATCCCAAGTATAGGGAAAATTACCTGGGGTTTATCATATATTTGTTACTTAGAAATTAGAGGCTACTGCACCATTTTGGGGACATTAAGCATTTATTAAAGTGTATTAAATATTAGTAAAAAAGAGCACATATGGCTCTGAAAGATAGGAAAGCCTAGCTAGGAAATAGAAGAGAGAGAAGAGAGAAAATGGGGAACCCTAGTGGGCTGTGTCTACTCTCACCTGGTTCCCTGGCCCAAGAGAGAGAGTGAGTGTCTGTGCAAGCTTGCTGTGGACAGGAGCAGAGCCCACCTATACACATTGTTCAAAGCTAATTGGCTAGCATCATTCAAATCTATGGTTCACTGGATTTGAGGATGGTTTGGCCCAGTCGTGCTGAGGTCAGAGCCAGAGAGCAGATCCTTTGGAACAAGGGAACAAGGCTTTCAGGTAGATATGGTTTTGAGTGAGGTAAATTCCTGACTCTGGGCTGACCTTAAGAAAGATGAGGCCCGGCTCTCTCAGTGGGGGCCCCTGGTGAGGCCCCAAACCCCATTATTAATAATTTCCTTACAGTATAATATATTATTATATATAATATGTATAATGTATAATGTATATGATATATGAGGAAACTCCAGAAGTAACAAAAAACCTTCAGGACTCAAAGGAAATGGAAGCTCTGATAATTGAATGTCGGGCATTGGGGCAATTTAGAGTTGGAGAAGGGAAAAATATTTGAGGGGAATGGATGTTCCTGTTGATCTTCAGATCAGGTCATATAGCAAGATGCTTTATGGAAATCAAGATTTTATGAAGAAGGAGACATTTATGTTGACTAAGTTTTCAACAGGGAAAGATGGTGGAAATAATCTTCCAGGCTGAGTGGCTAATACAATTTAAGGTACAAAGATGGAAATATATTTGGGGGATAGAAAGCAATCCAGTTTGACTAGAGTATAGAGTGTATACCAGTACAGAGTATGGGGTCACTGGTGAGCTTCAAGAAGTCAGACCAATACAGGAAGTGAATTCTCTTTAGGGAAGTCAGACTAGATGATTACTAAAGGGCCTTCTAACTCTGAGGTTCAATGATTCAAAGAAAAAGGAGTACAATGAGTTGAGATTGGGAAGGGATGTCAAATTGTGGAGGGCCTTGAATGCCAACCTAATAAACTTAGTCAATTGGTGGGCAATGGTGAACTATTGAAGGTTTATGAGTAGAGAAGTTACATAAGATAAGAGGTTATAAAAATGTTTGCTGCATTACTTTATACTCATGCTACCTAAATCTTGATTGGGACACTCAAAATGGGGAATGCACAGGGGAAATGACATTGTCTTCCTCCTTTATTCTCAATAAAAAGCATTTCATTGATCTTTGGCCACCCAGAATTTTACTTCCAAGTAAACTTTTTTTTGCAGGGCAATGAGGGTTAAGTGACTTGCCCAGGGTCATATAGCTAGCAAGTGTCAAGTGTTTGAGGCCAGATTTGAACTCAGGTCCTCCTGAATCCAGGGTCAGTGCTTTATCCACTGTGCCATCTAGCTGCCACCTAGCTGCCCCCTTCAAATAAACTTATACAAGGTAGTAGTGACTTTGTTTTTAGGAAAACTATCAGCATAATTGATCGTATCAATAACAAAAGCAGTAAAAATAATATTATTATCTCAATAGATGCAGGAAAAGCTTTTAACAGAATATAGCACCCATTCCTATTAAAAATGCTAGAGAGCATAGAAATAAAAGGAGCATTCCTTAAAATGATAAGTAATATCTATCTAAAACAATCAGCAAGCATTATCTGTAATAAGGACAAGCTAAATGCCTTCCTAATAAGATCAGGGGTAAAGTAAGGCTGCCCATTATCACAATTATTGTTCAATATTGTACTAGAAAGGTTAGCTATAGCAATAAGAAAAGAAGAAGAAATTTAAGGAATTAGAATAGATAATGAGGAAACAAAACTATCACTCTTTGCAGGTGATATGATGGTGTACTTAAAGAATCAACTAAAAAAATACCTGAAATAATTAACAACTTTAGCAAAGTTACAGGATATAAATAAACCCACATAAATCATCAGCACTTCTGTTACCAACAAAGCCCAGCACAAAGAGATAGAAAGAGAAATTCCATTTAAAATAACTGTAGACAACATAAAATACCTGGAAGTCTACCTGCCAAGACAAACCAAGGGACTATGTGAATACAATTACAAAACAATTCATACAAATGAAGTCCGATCTAAACAATATATCAATTGCTCATGGGTAGGCCAGGCCAATATAGCAAAAATGATAATTCTGCCCAAATTAATTTTCTTATTTAGAGCCATACCAATTAAGCTACCAAAAAGTATTTTATGGAGCTAGAAAAAATAACAAAATTCATCTGGAAGAACAAAAGGTCAAGAATGTCAAGGGAATCAATGTGTGTGGGGGGGGGGGGTGGGGTGGAATGCAAAGGAAGGTGGCCTAGTCATACCAGATCTTAAACTATATTATAAAGAAATAACCATCAAAATTATCTGTTATTAGTTAAGAAATAGAGTGATGGATCAGTGGAATAGATTGGGTACACAAGACACAGTAATAAATGACCATAATAACCTAGTGTTTGATAAATGCAAAGATCTCAGCTTTGGGGATAAGAACTCACTATGTGACAAAGACTACTGGGAAAACTGGAAAACAACATAGCAGAAACTAGGTATAGATCAACATCTTATACCTTTTACCAAGATAAGGTCAAAATTAGTACATGATTTAGACTTAAAGGTAGATACCAGAAGTAAATTAGGAGAACAAAGAATAATCTACCTATTAGATTTATGAAGAAGGAAAGAATTTATGACCAAATGAGATAGAGAACATTACAAAATGTAAAATGGATAATTTTGGTTATATTAAATTTAAAAGGTTTTACACAAACAAAATGGATGCAATCAAGATTAGAAGGAAAAAAGAAAGCTGAGAAACAATCTTAACATCAAATGTTTCTGATGAAGACCTCATTTCTCAAATATATTGAGAACTGAGTCAAATTTATATGAATATAAGCCATTCTCCAACTAATAAGTGGTGAAAGGATATGAACAGGTACCTCACACCTATCAGATTGGCTAGTGTGACAGAAAAGGACAATGATAAATGTTAGAGACGATATGGGAAAATTGGGACATTAATGCACTATTGGTGGAGTTGTGAACTGATCCAACCAGTCTGGAGATCAGTTTGGAGCTACACCAAAATGGCAATCTATCTGTGCATACCCTTTGAACCAGCAATACCACTACTAGGTCTGTATCCCAAAGAGATCACTAAAAGGGAAAAGGACCTACATGTACAAAAATATTTATAGCAATTCTTTTTTGAGATGAGAAAGAATTGGAAACTGAGGGGAAGTCCATCAATTGGAAAATGAATGAACAAGTTGTGGCATATGAATGTAATGAAATACTATTGTACTATAAGAAATGATAAGCAGGCAGATTTCAGAAAATCCTGGAAAGACTTCCATGAACTGACACAAAGTGAAGTGAACAGAATGAAGACAACATTGTATACAGTATCAGCAACATTGTATGATGATCAACTATGAACAACTTCTTAGCAATACAATGATCGGGGAGACAATTCCTATGGACTCATGATGGAAAATGCTATCCACATCCAGAGAAAGAATTGATGGAGTGTGAATGCAGATTGAAGCATACTTTTTCACTTTTTTATGGTTCTTTTCTTTTGGCCTGTTTCTCCTTTCACAACATGACTAATATGGAAATATGTCTTACATTATTGAACATGAATAACTTATATTAAATTGCCAACTATCTTAGGGAGGAAGTCATAAGGGAAGGAGATAATTTGGAATTCAACTTTTTAAAATGAATGTTGGAAATTGTCTATATATGTAATTGAAAAAATAAAATAGCATCTTAAAAAGTCAAGGAATTAGTCACCCACTCTGTGTATGTGTAAGGACCTTCTTGTCTGAACTCTGGGCTTTCTAATTGATCAAATTTCTCAAGTAATTACACTTAATTATGCCCATTTAGACACAACTGAAGTGTCAAGAAATCACTGGGGACTTTATTTTGTAATTAATATGATTACAAGATTCATACACTCTAGTCACAAGCATATTATAAACTCTAGTGCTTCAATGGATCCAAGATCTCATCAATACATGTACTCTCTCCAAACATATACTTCCTGTATGACCCTTGTCCATTTAATCCCACATATATTCCACTAAGCATCTACTCAATGTCTACTCAATGCTTTTTTAGCATACTTAAAAGTTAATTCATTATATAATGCATAAGATAAATATTGCCAACTGGAAATGAGTTCTTTTGAGATAAACTGTTATATGTATAATTATGTGATGATATAATGGTGTGGAAGGATAATTCTGGAAAGATAGTGGAATGAGGCAGGAAATTACCTGACTCCTAAATTCTCCCACAAATAATAAAGAATAATACCTCAGAGATAATGTTGAGTGACAGAAATAATTAAAAGTTGGGATAAAGCATTTGTCCTCCAAAAACAATTTCAGAGGCCTTTAGGAAAGATGCTACCTCCACAAATTGAAGTTTGACTTGATTGCAGTGCAAATACCTCTGGGCAGATACTGACAAATCAACAAACAAGCCCTGGGGATAGCTATGGAATCTGCAGCCTCAGTTTCAGGAACTTTCACTGATAGTGTAGGGGTTTCACACTTGATGGGGGGAAATTGTGTGGCCCTCCCTGGTACTGGATGCTGAATCCCAGTATGCTGACATGTCATGATCCCAGGCTATGACTGTTGGCAAAGATAAATCAGCACACACTGGGTGAATACAGTCCCAAATGGTGAGGACCCTGCTGGCTATGGGCACTTGTGGAGTGCCTGGTTTTGTTCCCAGGTCAAAAGGAGTGAGCTAAAGTTTGAAGCTTCAGGAAGGACTGCAGGGAACAAGAGTGCTTGAGGTAACAACATGGCAGGGGGCCATGGTCATAGCTCAGGGGAAGAGAGGAATACCTGAAGTCTGGTCCAGTAGAGCTCAAAAAACAGCAGCACCAAAACCCCCAAAACTTGAGATATAATACCCCACACCTAAGGACTAGACTTTAACACAAAATCCACAGACAAGAAATAAGCCACGTAAGAGGAGGAAGAGGAGGAGGAAAAGAAGAAGACGATATGAGCATTGTTGGACTATCTGAAAAGTATAATTTAAAAAAGAGTCCAGATACTATACTTCAGAAGATTATTAAGAGAAATTTCCCTGGTTTTAGAATGAGAGAGTACAATATAAATAGAAAAAAAAAACTTATCACTACCTGAAAGAGATCCAAAGGTGAAAATTCACAGGAACATCATAGTTAAGTCTCAAAGCTCCCAGGTCAAGGAGAAAATACTACAAGCAACTAGGGGAAAAACCCCACTTTAAATACTATGGAGCTACAGTCAGAATAACACAAGATTTAGCAGCTTCTACATTAAAAGACTGAAGGTCATGGAACAATATATTCTGAAGAGCAAAGGAAAGCACAAAGTAATTGCAACCAAGAACAACTTACACAGCAAAGCTGGTTGATATTCTGAATGGAGAGAAAATGCACATTTAATGAACTAAAGGACTTTCAGGTATTGGTGAAGAAAAGACAAGAACTAAATGGAAAATTTGACCTGCTAGGCACAGGAGAAACATAAGAAGGTAAACATTAAAGATGAATAAGAACTTTAAAAGGTCAAAATCTTTGCTTCTTATGTGTGAAAATGTTATCTCTAACTCTTAAGAATGTTATCATTACTTGGATAGTTTTGAAAAATATACATAGATAGAAGGCTTGGGGTTGAGTTGAATATAATGGAATGATCCTAAAAAAATTGGGTAGGGAGAGGTAAAATGAAGCAACTATCTATACTAAGATGTGAATAGAAAAACTGCTAGGGTGAAGGTAGAAGGGGATGGAGGACTGGTAGTGCTAAAACCTTATTCTTATCAAAATTGAGTTAGAGAGGGAATAACATATCTAGAAGTGTATTAACGGCTTATTAACTTACAGAGAAATAGGAGGGCAGGATTCTTAGAATGGTGTTCAGGGCAAGGGGAAAGGATAAGGAAGGGATTCTTAGATTACATATTAGGAGTCAGACATTTGAGGAGGGATAGAATAAAAAGAGGAGAGAAGGATAATGTGATGAAAATAGGATGGAAGGAAATGCACAACTAAAAATTATAACTTTGAATGTGAATGGGATGAATTTACCCATAAATTAGAAATGGGTAACAATGGATTAAAGACCAGAATCCAACAATATATCATTTAAAAGAAGCACATTTAAAAATGAAAGACGGGGCAGCTAGGTGGTGCAGTGGATAGAGCACTGGCCCTGGATTCAGGAGGACCTAAGTTCAAATCCAGCCTCAGATACTTAACAATTACTAGCTGTGTGACCCTGGGCAAGTCACTTAACCCCAATTGCCTCACCAAAAAAAAAAATGAAAGACACATGTAGAGTAAAAATAAGGGGCTGGAGTAGAATTCATTATGCTTAAGCTGGTGCAAAAAAAAAAGGCAGTGATAACAATCATGATCTTAGACAAAATTAAGGTTAAAATAGATTAAATTTCAAAAGATAAATAGGGAAACTACATTATGATACAAAGGTACCACAGATAATGAAGTAATACCAATATTCAATATATATGTACCAAATGCTATGGCATCCAGATTTTTAAAGGAAAAGCTAAATTAATCACAGATGGAAATAAATAGGAAAACTATAATAATGGAAAACTTCTATCTTCCCCTCTCAGAACTAGATAAATCTAATTAAAAAGGAAAGAAGAAGACAAGGAGATGAATGGAATCTTAGATAAGCTAGATATCTGGAGAGAACCTTTTTTTCAGTGGTAAATGGTACCTTTACAAAAATTGACCATGTATTAAGGCATAAAAATGTTATAGTTAAATGTAGAAAAACAGAAATATTAAGCACATCCTTTTAGATCATAATGTAATAAAATTATATTTAATAAGGGACAATGGAAATACAGATTAAAAATTATTGGAGACTAATCTTTAAGAATGAGTGGGTTAAAGAACAAGTCATAAAATAATAAATAGCTTTATTAAAGAGAATGATAATAAAAACAACATATCAAAGCCTATGGAATGCAGCAAAAGCAGCAATCAGAGAAAATTTATATTTATAAATGCTTATAACAATAAAATAGAGAAAGAGCAGGCCAATGAATTGAGTATACAATTTGAAAAACTAAAAAAATAACAAATTTAAAATCCCCAATTAAACACCAAATTGGAAATCTTTAAGACTAAGGGTAAAATTAATAAAATTGAGTGTTAGAAAACCACTGAAATAATAAACAAAACTAGAATTTGGTTTTATAAAAAAATAATAAAAAAGATAAACCATTGGTTAATATGATCAAAAGAGAAAGAAAAGGAAACTACATTACTAGTATCCAAAATGAAAAGGGTGAATATATCTCTAATGAAGATGAATCAAAGCAATTATTAGATAACTTATAATTCGTCCAATTATATGCCAATAAATTTAACAATTTAAGTGAAATGGGAGGATATTTATAAAAATGTAAACTGCCTAGGTTAAAAAAAGAGGAAATAGATTATCTAAATAAAATTATTTTTGGAAAAAGAAATTGAATAGACCCTAAATGAGCTTCCTAAGAAAAAAGCATCAGGACCAGATGCATTTGTAAGTAAATTCTACCAAACATTTAAATATCAACTAATTTCAATATTAAATAAATTATTTGGAACAATAGGAAAAGAAAGAGTCCTACCAAACTCCTTTTATGAAACAAATTTAGTCTGATACCTAAAACCAAGATGAACAAAAACAGAAAGAAAATTATCAATTTCATTCATGAATATGGATGCAAAAAATTCTAAATAAAATACTAGCCATGAGACAAAAACAATATATCACAAAGATTATACATGGTAACCAAATTAGATTTATACCAGGAATTCAGGGATGGTTTAACTTAAGGAAAACTATTAACATAATTGATTATATCAATAATAAAAGTAATAAAAAATCATGTTTATATCACTAGATGCAGAAAAAGGCTTTGACAAAATGCAACACTCATTCCTATTAAAAACACTCAAAACCATAGTGTCAGAGTGAGATTTATGATGTTCATGTTAATCTATATATGTGTAGTGATTTTACTAATCACTTGGATTTGTTGGAGTTGCCATATTTTCCAGGAGATTCTGAGTCCAAAACTGAAATAATCAATCAGTGCCCAGGCTTTGTCCAGTAGACTGAATCAGTTCCCCTGACATGCTAGCATTCCCCAACACTTGTAACCACCAAAGGAACCAAGTAAGGTGCCTTATTCCTGTTCCTGCTACACTACCCTTGTTCTGTACCCTGTTGAGCAACTGCAAGATTCAACAACCTTAATGATCTAGAGACTGATCTCACAAGACTTATCAATACTGTATTGTTATCAATGATCCTGGAGATTGCTTACACAGAACCCAGGAAATTCCAGAGTTTGTGGTTTTCAGGCTTAAAAACCCAGTTCCTGCCATGAGTGAGTAAACCCCCCTTCTCAGGAAGGTAGACTTCACTTGCAAGCTGTTTTCCTCATTCAGAAATTAAATCATTGTTTGTTTGATTCCTGACTCACTGTTTCTGGACCTATTCTGTGTGTCTCCAACCATATATAGGTTAGAAGCTGGTTCTGATCCAGTTGGCAATAGATATAAAGGGATTTTCCCTTAAAATGATAAGAAGTATCACCTAAAACCATCAGTAAGCACTATTTGTAATGGAGATAAGCTAGAAGGCTTCACAATAAGATCAGGAGTGAAACAAAGGTGCCCATTATCACCAATATCATTCAATATTGTATTAGAAATGCTAGCAATAAGGCAGCTAGGTGGCACAGTGGATAGAGCACTGGCCCTGGATTCAGGAGTACCTGAGTTCAAATCTGGCCTCAGACACTTAACACTTACTAGCTGTGTGACCCTGGGCAAGTCACTTAACCCCAATTGCCTCACTAAAAAACAAAAACAAAAACAAAACAAACAAACAAAAAG
This sequence comes from Dromiciops gliroides, assembly GCF_019393635.1. Lineage (NCBI taxonomy): Eukaryota > Metazoa > Chordata > Mammalia > Microbiotheria > Microbiotheriidae > Dromiciops > Dromiciops gliroides. The sequence goes on from NC_057861.1 coordinate 318,937,946, forward strand.
GAAATGCTAGCAATAGCAAGAAGAGAAGAAAACAAAATTGAAAGAATCAGAATGGGTAATAAGGTAATAAAAAGCATCTCTTTTGGCAGATAATATTATGATATCCTTGGGAAATCCTAGAGATTGAACTAAAAAGTTATTCAAAACAATTATTTTTAGCAAAGTAGCAGGATATAAAAGTAAACCTACATAAATCATCAGCATTCCTATATATAACAAACAAAACCCCACAAGAAGAGATAATAAAGGATACCCCATTTAAAATAACTATATATTGTATAAAATACCTGGGAGTATTTCTGTCAGGACAAACCCAGGAACTATATGAACTAATTATAAAACATTTTTATACAAATAAGGTCAGATTTTAATAATTAGAGAAATACTAATTGTTCATAGGTGGGCAGAGCCAATATAATAAAAATGGCAGTTCTCCTAAATTAATCTACTTATTCAATGCCAACCCAATACTAAAAAAACTATTTTGTTAAGACAGAAAAAATGATAATAAAATTATTTGGAAGAGCAAAAAGTCAAGAATATTTTTTAAATTAATGAAAAATGTAAAGGAAAGAGATTTAGCAGTACCAGATCTTAAACTATATTTATATAAGGGAATAATTACCAAAACTATCTAGTACTGACTAAGAAATAGAAAGGTAGATGAGTAAAACAGAGTAGATATACAATGCATAGTAATAAATGATTATAGTAACCTTGTATTTAATAAGTGTAAAAATTTAAGTTTGGGGGGCAGCTAGTTGGCACAGTAGATAAAGCACTGACCCTGGATTCAGGAGGACCGGAGTTCAAATCTGACCTCAGACACTTGACACTTACTAGTTGTGTGACCCTGAGCAAGTCACTTAACACTCATTGCTCCTCCAAAAAAAAAAGGAATACACTATTTGGTAAAAATTGTTGGGAAAACTGGAAAGCAGTCTAGCAGAAATTAGCTCAGTATCTTACACCGTTTATCAAGATATGGTCAAGATGGGAGCAGCTAGATGGCACAGTGGATAGAGCACTGGCCCTGGATTCAGGAGGACCTGAGTTCAAATCTGACCTCAGACACTTAACACTTACTAGCTGTGTGACCCTGGGCAAGTCACTTAACCCCAATTGCCTCACCAAAACAAAAAAAAAAACAAAAACAAAAAGATATGGTCAAGATGAATAAATAACCTAAGAAAACCATGACCAGATGACCATAAGAAAACTAGAAGAACATGGAACACATTACCTATCAGACTTATGGACAGAAGAAGAATTTATGAATAAACAAGAGAGGCAATGTTGTAAAATGTAAAATAGATCATTTTGATTAGATTAAATTTAAAGGGTTTTTTACAAATAAAATCAATGTGGCTAAGATCAGAAGGAAAGCAGAAAATGGGGGGTATTTTATAGACAATTTCTTTAATAAAGGTCTCATATCTTAAATATGTAGACAATTGTATCAAATTTATAAAAATATGAGTCATTCCTCAGTTGATAAGCATCAAAGAATAGGAGCAGGCAGTTTTTTGATGAAATTAAAACTATATGTAGTCATATAAAAATACTTGAAATCATTATTGATTAGAGAAATACAAATTAAAACAACTTTGAGATATCACCTCACACCTATCAGATTGACTAACGTGATAGAAGAGGATAAATGTTGGAGGGGATGTGGAAAAATTGGGACATTAATTCACCATTAGTGGAATGGTGAAGGAAGCCAACCATTTTGGAAAGCAATCTGAAATTATGCCCAAATTGTTATAAACCTCTGTATACCCTTTAACCAGCAATACCACTATTACGGTTTAGCAAAGCATATCAAACTCACACAGAAATGGGGGCCACTAAACCATGATAAGGATCCCTTTGGGGCACTGAACTCAGATATCTCTGAAGAAGAAAGTGAGGTTTGTGACCTTGCACAGCCCTCCCTCACTTAAATCCAATTCAGTGCAAGTCATGACATCACCCTAATGTCATGGTCCTCTTAGAGAATGAAGGACAAACAACAACAACAACACCATACTAAGTCTTCCCCATCTCCTATCTGACATGGACCTATCCCTCCTCTGGATGCCTATGCCATTTCTTTTGCAGAAGGAAGGTTTCCTTCTGCATTTACCCAAGAAATGATAAATCAACCATTGTTTGAAGACCTGTAGTGAGGTGGAATTCAGTATCACCCAAGACAGTCCATTGCATTTGTGGATGTCTCTAATTCTTAGGAATTTTTTTCCTTACATCAACTCTAAAACTGTCTCTTGGCAACTTTCATTCATTACTCAAAGTTAGGCCCCCTAGAAGCAAAACAGATCAGATTCTATCCCTTTTCTACACTCATCCCTTCAAGTACATGAAGACAGCTATCATATCCCATTGTCTTCCTCTTCCAAGTAAAACATCCCCATTTCTTTCAGTTGATCTTTACATAAGGTAATATCAAGGTCCTAAACCATCTTGCTAACTTTCCTCCATATACTCTCTAGCTCTCTACAATATGGAATCCAAGAATGAACATGGAAGTCCAAAAGTGGTCCAACCAGGGCAAAGGGCAATGGGATGATCATTTCCTTATTACAAGAAGTCATGACTCTCTTAATGCTGCCTAAGTTCGAATTCAGGTTTTTTGGCTTCTGTATCATACTGTTGAACTTGGATTTCCAATTTTTTTCAGATATGCTACTATTTAGCCACAACTCTATAATCTTGTACTTTTTAATCTGATATATTAAACACAAACATGAGGCTTTTTAATTCTTTCCCTATTAAATTTAATCTTACTTGATTCAACCCAACAAGCTATCCTATAGAGATCTTTGGAGATACAGCCACTATCATCCATTGTGTTAACTATCCCTTCTAGATTTCTGTCATCTGGACATTTGACAAGTTTAAGATCTATACTTTTATCCAAGTCATTAATAAAAATGTTAAATATCACAAAATTAGGCACAAATAGCTGGGGCACTCAACCAAAGACCCTCCTAAGTTGGCATCAAGCTATTAATGACTATATATTTTGGGTCCACATATTTAACAAGTTCCAAATCCACCTCATTATACTATTATCTAACCTATATCTCTCCATCGTTTCCCAAAAAATAGCATGAGTGACTTTGTCAAATGCTTTGCTAACAACTGATAGTAGCTCTGTGAACTGGTCCAACCATTCTGGAGAACAATGTGGAACTATGCCCAAGGAATATAAAACTGTGCATACCCTTTGACCCAGGAATACCACTACCATGTCTGTATGTCAAAGAGATAAAAAAGGACCTCTATGTACAAGAATATAGAAGTTCTTTTTTCTAGTAACAAAGAAAGGAAAACAGATATTGGTAAATACATAACCACTAAAACTATAATTCACAAGACCAACCAATTTATGTATCTTTAATAGTCAGCCAGCAGACACAGTTCATAGTAAAGTTATTTTTTTAATGGCATAGTAAGAAAAATAGTGATAAAATACTTCCCAACTGGGACATACTTTCTCACAAAGATATGCACTACCACTAGGAAGAGAGAAGATACATGAAGAGACACACACAGGGAATACATTTGAGAGAGTATGTGTACAGAGTGACAAACATACAGAGAACATGTGGGACCAGGCAGTACATATGGGGTAGGACACACAATAAACAAAAGGTATGGCTGGGGAACGTGTGGAGGTACAATATAGACATATAATGCTTCCAGGCCATGGAGGTCTTCTGGGGATTCATTACACTCTATCCCACAAGGCCTGCTCCTAACTGTTTTCCACTAGTCATGAAGTCACTTGCCAGATATCTCTCTGCTGGACATGTAGCATCCATTGGATACTGATCATCTGGATGCTCCTTGGGTGAATATTGTCCTCTAGGACTTGTATGTGTTTTCCACCAGTCTCTGCTCTACAAGATGCTACCAGATATGGCCCCATTGAGAATGTAGCTATGAAACCTTTCTATTTCCACCTTGTGGCTTTAGCAGGAGTCCTTGGCTCTTCTATTTCTTCTTCATGAAAAGAATGGACTCTATTTTGTTCATTCAGTTAAAAATCCAGAGGCTTTTTTAATAACTCTCTTGGAAAACCTGACAACTGTTTCTCAATAATAAGAACAACAATACCCTTTCTAAATAAAAAAAAACCTTTTGGCATTTTTTTTTCCTTTATGTAGTAGCCTATTTGTATCTTTCTAAATCTTGCTTAGAAGACCTTTATCTTCAGTAAAACATCCTTTGCCCCTGGTACCCAGACTATTAGAACACAAACTAAGGTCTTTCCAGCTATCAAAAGATGAATCTTTTCATTGGACTGAAGTGATGATTGCTGGACTTGGGTCTAGGAATGAAACCTCATTTGAACTTTTAGTGAATATCACATATACATCCTTATTTTAAAATCTGATAACTGATCAGATTACTCCTGATTATCCTCAGTTATAGGACAACTTAGCCAACAGGTGCCAAATAGCTCTGGGGTTGAAGATTCTCCAATTTCTTTATCACTAAATTCTTCCTACTCTTCTATGTAAATGAGTCCCAGAAAAATGGCTTTGTCTCTCCCACCTACCTAGCCATATTCCTGGCCTTTAGCATTCACATATGACCAACCAAAACCTAAAGGACATTTGAAGAAGACTCAATGTAAGCAGTAGAGGTGATCATCCTGTGAAATGATGATGAAGTAAAAAACAAAAGACATAAATAGAACTAAAACAACATTATCTACAGCATTCCCCCTGGTCTACCAGTCTAGTTAGGAATCTTGTCAAAAAATGAAAGGATGTCAGTCTGGTATGACTTGTTATTGATCAATCAATCAACAAGAATTAGAAGAAAGGATATTTTATATGCAAAAATATTTATAGTAGCTCTTTTGTGGTAGCAAAAAATTAGAAACTTAGAGGATGCCCAACAATTGAGGAATGTCTAAATAAATTGTGGTATATAAATGTGATGGGATACTATTATGATGTAAGAAATTGAGAAATAGATGATTTCAAAGAGACATTAAAAGACTTATATGAACTGATATAGAGAGGTATAAGCAGAACTAAAAAAACAATGTGTACTCTAACATAGATAATATAAAAATGAACAGTTTTGAGGACTCATAAAGTGATGAAAAACAAAATGAGCAGAACCAGGAGAACGATTTATACAATAACAACAATACTTTAAAGACAACCAAATTTAAAGGCTATAAGAACCATGATCAATACGACTATTCATGATGTCAGAGGAGCAATGTTAAAACATGTTACCCATGGCAGAGATGCAATGGATTTAGGAGAAAGATTAAGACATATATTTCTGTATACAACAATTGAGGGAATTTGTTTTTCTTCATTATGCATATTGCTTACAACAAATTTGTGGGGGAGGGGGTTTCCCAGTGGAGTGGAGGGAGAGACAATAGATTTCTTTCATTTTAAAAACATAGAGATGGGGGAGGAGTATGTTATAGATATGAAATGTTGCATTCCCTTTCTGTTGAGATCACAGTATTATTAGTTTTGCATAATGCTCTACTTTGTTACAAGAGACTTCTCAAAGGAGTAGGAATAATCTGTAAATGATAAATAGATAGATAGATAGGGGGCGGCTAGGGGGCGCAGTGGATAAAGCACCGAACCTGGATTCAGGAGTACCTGAGTTCAAATCCGGCCTCAGACACTTGACACTTACTAGCTGAGTGACCCTGGGAAAGTCACTTAACCCCCATTGCCCTGCAAAAAAAAAAATTAAAATTAAAATTAGATAGATAGATAGATGACAGAGAGAGAGAGATTTTGTTCTTGTTCAGTCATTCAATCATGTTTGACTCTTTGTGACCCCCTGGACCATAGTATTCCAGGCCCTTCTTTCCTCCACTATCTCTAAAGTCTATCCAAGTTCATGTTTCTTGTTTTCATTAAACTATCCATCCATTTCATCCTCTGCTGTCCCATTCTCCTTTTCCCTTCAATTTTTCAAAACATAGGGGTTATTTTCCAGTGAGCCCCATCTCCTCATCATGTGGCTAAAGTATTTAAACTTCTGGGCAATGGTACAGACATGCCAGAGTGAATGCCAAGTGTAAGGAACAAGAAAGTCAGTTTGGTTAGACCGAGATGTGAATGAAAGATAACAATGTAAGTTGGAAAGGTAGGTTGGAACCAGGATAAGAAGGGCCTTAAATCCAAACAGAGGAAATTTTAAGTGATATGAGAGGTAACAGAGAACCACTGGAATTTACAGAGAAGGGAAGTGTCATAGTCCAACCTGTGCTTTAGAAGTATCGCTTTGGCAGGTGTGTGGAGGTTGGGCTGGAGAGGGAGAAGATTATGCTAAAATATGGTTAAGCAAATAAAAAGATGGATGGTCCCTGACCTCAAAGAGTTTATTTTCTAATAGGAGGACGCAACAACTAAATGGGAGCTATGGCCAGGGGAAGGTTTTTTGATTTGGGCAGTAACAAGGATGGTGAGAAGAGTCAAAGGGGAGTTGATTGATTGATATGACCTTTCCAGTAAGATGTACTGATTTGATTATAATTCCAGAGTTGGATAGAGGAAGGTGAAAAGGGGTGGGCATATACATGGCAGCAGCATAGATGGCAAAAAGGTAGCCAAGGGGGCAGCTAGGTGGCGCAGTGGATAGAGCACCAACCCTGGATTCAGGAGGACCTGAGTTCAAATCCAACCTCAGACACTTGACACTCACTAGCTGTGTGACCCTGGGCAAGTCACTTAACCCTCATTGCCCCACAAAAAGAAAGGAAGGAAGGAAGGAAGGAAGAAAGAAAGAAAGAAAGGAAGGAAGGAAGGAAGGAAGGAAGGAAGAAAGAAAGAAAGAAAGAAAGAAAGAAGGAAAGAAAGAAAGAAAGAAAGAAAGAAAGAAAGAAAGAAAGAAAGAAAGAAAGAAAGAAAGAAAGAAAGAAAGAAAGAAAGAAAGAAAGAAGGAAAGAAAGAAAGAAAGAAAAGAGCCAAGATAGGTGTGAATAATGTCAGAAACCAGTTAGATATAGTAGACTATGTGGCACCCACATCACTCAAAACAGAGCTGACCTAGGGTGAGAGTTCCAGAGTTGGAAAGGTTAAATTCTCTAAAACTATCTAAGTGACATAGTAGATGGCAAGGTCCATTGGTCAGGTGTGTATAGGAATAGACAGAACATATGGCTAGAAGATGGTCAGGATTAATCAATTTTCTTGACTAAAGTAACACAATTAGTTAATGACTGACACAAGATTAGACCATCATTTCTGATCTTTGCATGGGTCTCCCATGCCATCCACTCCACCCTCTACCTCGACTACAACTTACAGGTATCTTAGTGTTGTTATTTAGCATTTCTGGAGAACTTCAGGCTTGCAAAATGCTTTATACTTATCTATTATTTATGCACTAATGAAAATATGTTATACTCAGTACCTTCCCTCCAAAGAGCTCAAAGCACTTTGTAAAATTTAACCCATTTATTGCTCACATCCCAAAGGGATAGGCAGAAAGCCTCATTCCCCTGTTTTGCTCATGAGAAAAGTCCAAGTGTCCCAGAAAAACCAGAAGAGCTCAGACATAAAGCTCAGAAGTTTGAACCCCCAAGTTCAGGTTACCACCCACTTATCTTCCATTTAAACTGTTTTTGGGGTTCTTGGAACTCAGCAATCATATCCTGAGCCTGATGTGGTGAAGAGAACTCTAGACTTCGAGTCAGGAGAGTGAGGCAAATCCTGGCTCTGACCTGGGCAAGTAATAATCACTTTGAGCTTCATTTTTCTTATTTTTAAAATGGAAACAATAATACTTGCACTATGTGCCTAAGAGGATTACTGAGAGAGAAAAAAATTTGTACAATTTAAAGTGTTACATAAATATGTTAAAATTATTATTAATGGGAGAAAAGTATTACTCTGAAGCTAAGAGCTTAGGCTACTACAAAATTAGATGGGTCCAAGTGTACCAGGTAGTGAAGAAAATTAATATTAAAAGAATAATTTATGGTCATAAGAAAAGTAATTTATATGCTCAAGAAAAGGAATGTAATAAATCATAAAGGAAGAAAAAGTAAAAGAAAAGCTAACAGTACTTTAAAGTTAGCAAAGTTACATATACATTTACATAAAAAGTATGTGTGTATATATATATATAAAAATCTTATTGTATCCTCATAATTATCCTATGAGACCAGTAGTAGTCATAGTAGTAGTATAGTCATAGTAGTTCAGATGTTCAGTCATGTTTTGCTTTCCATGACCCCATAAACCATAGTACACCAAGCTCTTTTATCCTTTACCATCTCTCAAAGTCCATCCATGTTTATTGTTTCCATGACAATATCCATCTATCTCGTCCTCTGCCATCCCTTTCTTCTTTTGGCTTCAGTCTTTCTCAATAAGGCCCATCTTTTCATTATGTGGCCAAATTATTTAAACTTCAGTGAATAACCTGAATTAATTTCTTTAAGTGTTCACTGATTTGATCTCCTTCCTGTCCAAGGGACTCTCAAAGTCTTCTTCAGCACCACAATTCAAAAGTGTCAATTCTGTAGCACTCAGCTTTTCTTATAATCTAACTCTCACAGCCATACATTACTACTGGAAGAACCATAGTTTTGACTATACAGACCTTTGTCAGCAAGGATATGCCTCTGCTTTTTAATATGCTGTCCAGATTTGCCATAGCTTTCTTCCCAAGGAGCAAGCATCTTTTAATTTCCTGGCTACAGTTGCTATCTGCAGTGATCTTTGAGCCCAAGAATATAAAATCTGACACTGCTTCTATTTCTTCTGCCTCTGTTTCCAGGAAGTGATAGAACTAGTTGCCAAGAGCTTAGTTGTGTGTGTGTGTGTGTGTGTGTGTGTGTGGTTTTTTCTTGGTTTTTTGTTTGTTTGTTTGTTAAGATTCAAGGCAGTGGGTCAGCTAGGTGGCACAGTGGATAGAGCACTGGTACTGGAGTCAGGAGGACCTGAGTTCAAATCCGACCTCAGACACTTAACACTTACTAGCTGTGTGACCCTAGGCAAGTCACTTAACCCCAATTGCCTCACACAGAAAAAATAAGATTCAAGGCAGTATTTTAGGCTCTGCTCTTTCACTTTCATCAAGAGGCTTCTTAATTCTTCTTCACTTTCTTCCATCAGAGTGGTATCATATGTATATTATATATATATGAGATTGTTGATATTTCTCTCAGTAAGCTTAAGCTTTTGATTCATCGAACCTGGCATTTCACATGATATACTCTGCGTATATTAAATAAATAAGGTTGTCAGACTCCTTTCCCAATCTTAAATCAATCAATTGCTCCACATTCTGTTCTAACTGTTGCTTCTTTTTTGCATAAAGGTATTTTATTATTTTCCAGTTACATGTAGAGATAGTTTTCAACATTTGTTTTTATAAGATTTCTAGTTTCAAATTTTTCTCCCTCCCTCTCCCCAAGACAGAAAACAATCTGATACAGGTTATATATGTAAAATCACATTAAACATATTTCTGCATTAGTCATGCTGTGAAAGAAGAATCAGAGTAAAAAGGAAAAACCTCAAAAAAGAAAAACAAAAAAATAGAAATATTATGGTTCAATCTGCATCTAGATTCCATAGTTCTTTTTTTGGATTTGGAGAGCATTTTCCATCATGAGTTCTTTGGAACTATCTTGGACCATTGTATTGCTGAGAAAAGTCAAATCTATCACAGTTGATCAACACACAATGTTGTTGATACTGTGTATAATGTTCTCCTGGTTCTGCTCATCTCACTCAGCATCAGTTCATGTAAATCTTTCCAGGTTTCTCTGAAAACTGCCTGCTCATTGTTTCTTACAGCACAATAGTATTCCATTACATTCATATACCATTGTTCAGCCATTCCCCAATTGATGGGCATCCCCTTAATTTTCAATTCCTTGCTACCACAAAAAGAGTGGCTATAAATATTTTTGTACATGTGGGTCCTTTCCCCTTTTTTATGATCCCTTTCAGAAAAAAAAACTAATAGTGGTATTGCTGGGTCAAAGAGTAAGCACAACTATATAGCTCTTTGGGCATAGTTCCAAATTGCTCTCCAGAATGGTTGGATCAGTTCACAACTCCACCAACAATGCATTGGTGTTCCAATTTTTCCACAGCTTCTCCAACATTTATTATTTTCCTTTTTTGTCATATTAGCCAATCTGATAGGTGTGAGGTGGCACCTCAGAGTTGTTTTAATCTGTATTTCTCTAATCAATAGTGATTTAGAGCATTTTTCATATGGCAATGGATAGCTTTGATTTCTTCATCAGAAAACTGCCTGTTCATATCCTTTGACCATTTCTCAATTGGGAAATGGCTTGGATTCTTATAAATTTGATTTAGTTTCCTATGTATTTTAGAAATGAGGCCTTTATCAGAAATACTGGCTATAGGGGCAGCTAGGTGGCACAGTGGATAGAGCACCGGCCTTGGAGGCAGGAGGATCTCAGTTCAAATCTGGCTTCAGACACTTAACACTTACTAGCTGTGTGACCCTGAGCAAGTCATTTAACCCCAATTGCCTCTCTAAAAAAAAAAAAAAGAAAAAAAAAAGAAATACTAGCTATAAAAAATGTTTCCCAGCTTTCTGCCTCTGTTCTAATTTTGGCTGAATTGCTTCTGTCTGTACAAAACCTTTTTGATTTAATGTAATCAAAATCATCCATTTTGCATCTCATAATATTCTCTGTCTCTTGTTTGGTCATAAACTGTTCTTCTTTTCACAAATCTGAGAGGTAAACTATTCCTTCCTCTCCTAATTTACCTATGGTATCACCTTTTATGTCTAAATCATATACCCATTTTGACCTTATTTTAGTATAAGGTGTAAGATGTTTGTCTATTCCTAGTTTCTGCCATACTATCTTCCAGTTTTCCCTGCAGTTTTTGTCAAATACAAAGTTCCTATCCCAAAAGATGGAGTCTTTGGGTTTATCAAATAGTACATTACTAAAGTAATTTACTACTGGGTCTCCCGTGCCTAACCTATTCCATTGATCTACCACTCTATTTCTTATCCAGTACCAAATAGTTTTGGTGACTACCACTTTATAATAAAGCTTCAGATTTGGTACAGCTAGCCCACTTTCCTGTGCATTTTTTTCATTAGTTCTTGACCTTTCATTAGACTCTTGACCTTTTGTTTTTCCAGATGAATTTTATTATTATTTTTTCTAGCTCTATAAAATAATTTTAGGTAGTCTGATTGGTAAGGCACTGAATGAGTAAATTAATGTCTATAGAATTGTCATTTTTATTATATTAGCTCGGCCTATCCATGAGCAATTGATGTTTTCCCAATTATTTAGATTTTATTTGATTTGTGTGAAAAGTGTTTTGTAATTGTGTTTATAGATTTCCTGGGTTTGTCTTGGCAAGTAGATTCCCAAGTATTTTATATTGTCTACCATTGCCTTAAATGGAATTTCTCTTTCTATTTCTTGCTGCTGGACTTTGTTGGTCATGTATAGAAATGCTGATGATTTATGTGGATTTATTTTATATCCTGCAACTTTGCTAAAGCTGTTAATTGTTTCAAGTAATTTTTGAGTTGATTCTCCAGGATTTTCTAAGTATGCCATCATATCATCTGCAAAGAGTGATAGTTTTGTTTCCTGCTTGCCTATTCTAATTCCTTTAATTCCTTTTTCTTTTCTTGTTGCTAAAGCTAACATTTCTAGTACATAATTGTTGCTTCTTGGCCTATATGCAGATACCTCAGGAGAGAAATAAGATGATGTAGCACTCTCTTCTCTTTGTGGACTTGCCACATTTTGTTGTGATCCACACTACTTGTAGTGAGGCTACACTAGCAGACCCAAGAACTCAACACAGGCTTACATCAAAACCCATTCCTATCTCCCAGTCACACCTTCCTTTTTTCAGTATGATGTAGACCCCAGCTTCAGGTTGCAGATATTTGCTTGGGCCTCAATAGCCAGCTGGGCCATAGCCCTTTAGCAGTAAAAATCTTTAGGCTGCAACCCCGTAGCACCAGTGCTGCAAAGCTCTGAACTGCCAGTATTAGGGTACTACTGGCTGATGCGAAGCCAGATAATTTAAAAACAGAGATAATGACATCACACCCATCATATTGGTTAATATTACAGAAAAGGGAAATGACAAATGATTGAGGAAATGTGGAAAAGGGTACTAATGGACTCTTGGTGGAATTGTGAACTGGTCCAACTGTTCTGGAAAACGATTTAGAACTATGCTCAAAGAGCTACAAATCTGTGCATATCATTTAACTCAGCAATACCATTTCTGTACCACAACGTGATCAAAAGGGAAAGACATATATTAGAAAAATATTTATAGTAGCTATTTTGTGGTGGCAAAGAATTAGAAACTGTGGGGATGCCCATCAATTAAGGAATTACTGAACAAGTTGTGGTATATGAATATAATAGAATACTATCATGCTATAAGAAATGACAAGCAGGATGCTTTCAGACAAACCTAGGAAGACTCATACAAACTGATGCAAAGTAAAATGAGGAGAACCAGGAGAATATTATACACAGTAACAACAATGTTATGTGATGATCAATTGTGAATGACTTAGCTATTATCAGCAATACAATGATGCAAAATAGTTCCAAAGGATTTATGAAAGATGCTATCCACCTCCAGAAAAAGAACTGATGGAGTTTGAATGCAGATTAAAACATATATTTTTTAATTTCCTTTATTATTTTGTGGGTTTTGTTCTATTTTTTGCAACATGGTTAATATGGAAATGTTTTGTATGAATACATATGTATAATCTATATCAAATTACTTCCTTTTTCAAGTAGTGGGGAGGGAAGAGAGGGAAAGATCATTTGGGACTCAAAATTTTAAAAAAGAAATGTTTTAATAATTGCTGACATGTAATTGAGGAAAAAAATGAAAATTAAATGTTAAAAAAAAGAATGGAGAGAGTGGTACAGGTCACCATGACAGGACACTGTGCATGTGGTAAGCTATGCAGTATTCTACCAAACCTGAGGGAAAGACCCCAGCATCCAGTTATGACCACCTAAAAATCACTTGGGATAGAGATCTAGATTTTTTAACTAGGAATTGCCCAGCATAGAAGGAGAATGAGAGGCTTTGAGATACAACCAGCAAGGAAACCATTATCAGGGGAACAGAGTTAGAAACTGAACAGGGGAAAATCTGTGGGGAAAAGACTGAAATTACCAAAGATCTCAGGAAAAAAAACATATCCAAAAGACCTTGAACATAAGTCAACAGGGAAAACATTAACAAAAAAAGGAAATATGGCCTCAAGATCTAGTAAACAAGTTCATTCATCCATGACTAAGTACTGCAAAACAAAGGAAAATGATCCAATTCTTTTTAAAATTCTATTTTATTTTTAATTTATGGGACAAAACAAGCATTTCCTTAACATAGTACAATGAAAAAAGATGATTTCCCATGAAACTGCAAATCTACTATGTAAAACTTGCTAATCCTCTCAAATAGAAAACAAAAATAGCATATAAGTTTCTTTTTTTTTCTTTTTTTCTTCGCCCCCCCAACCCCACTGTAGAGATGGCCACCATTAGAAAAAAATAGATATATACATGCAAAATTATTCCATATATACTTCTATTTATCAGTTCTTTCTCTGAATGCAGATAACATCTTTCTTCATATGCCCTTTATAGTTACTTTGGGTATATCTAATAGTTAAAATAACTTATTTTCACTAAGTTGTTCTTAAAACAGTATTGCTGTTACTATATACAATATTCTCTTGATTCGATTCATTTCACTCTTCATTATTTCATGCAAGTCTTTCCATGTTTTTTTTTTCTAAAATCATTGAGCTCATCATTTCTTATAGCACAGTAGTATTCTGTCACAATCATATACCACAACTTGTTCAGCCATTCTCCAATTGGTGGATATCCCTGCAATTTCCATTTCCTTGCCACCACAAAGAGATCAGCTACAATCATTTTTGGACATAGAGGTTCTTTTCCCTTTTTCCCTAATTATCTTTGGAAATAGACCAAGTAGTGGTATTCCTGGGTCAAAAGGTATGAGTAGTTTAATAACAGTTTGGGAATAATTCCATATTGTTCCCCAAAATGGTTGGATCAGTTAACAATTCCACCAACAATTAATTAGTGTCCCAATTTTTCCATATCCCCTCCAACATTTTTTGCATTCCCCTTCAATCATTTCAGTCAATCTGATAGGTGTAAAATATCTCAAATTTGTTTTAATTTGCATTTCTCTAATCAATAATGACAGAGCATTTTTTCATGTGACTATAAATTATTTTGATTTCTTCATGAGGAAACTGCCTGTTCATATCCTTTGACCACTTATCAATTGGAGGAAGACTCATATTCTTATGGATTTGACAAAGTTCTTCACATATTTTAGATATGAAAATTTTATCTGATAAACTGTCTATAAAAATTTCTCCCCAATGTTCTGCTTTCCTTCTGATCTTGGCTACATTATTTTTACTTGTACAAAACCTTCTTAATTTAATGTAATTGAAATTATCCATTTTACAACTAACTTTGTTCTCTACATCTTGTTTATTCATAAATTGTTTGCCTATTCATAAGTCTGGTAAGTAATATGTTCCATGTTCTAATTTTCTTGTAAAATCTCTCTTTATATCTAGGTCATGTATCCATTTTGACCTTTTCTTGGCAAATGGAGTAGGATATTGGTCTATGCCCAGTTTCTGCCATATTTCTTTCCAGTTTTCCCAACAATTTTTATCAAATAATGAATTCTTATCCGAAAATCTTAAGTCCTTATATTTGTCAAATACAATACTATTGTGTTTATTTGCTACTGTGAATTGTATGTCTACTCTATTCCATTGATCTTCCTTTCTATTTCTTAGCCAGTACAGACAGCTTTGGCAATTACTTCCTTATAATATAATTGAAGATCTAGTATTGCTAAACCTCCTTCCTTTAAATTTTTTTCATTATTTCCTTTATATTCTTGGTTGTTTTTTCTAATTCAGTAAAATAATTTTTAAATTTAAATTTTGAATGAGACAGATGACCTTGTAGAATTTGAGAACATGGAACTACAACATATGGTTCTTGAGTGGTCCAAAAGAGAAATGAGAATTATAAGAATAAAATGTATACCCTGAGAAGTAAAAATAATGAGCAGAATAGAAAAACTGGAATCTGAGATGTTGTGTCTCACCAAAGAAACAAAAGAGAGAATAATTGGGAATACAAACATATAGAAGTGAAGGAGAATTTAGAAGAAAAGCAAAAAACAATGACATTAAAAGAAAATATGGGGGCAGCTAGGTGGCGCAGTAGATAAAGCACCAGCCCTGGATTCAGGAAGACCTGAGTTCAAATCCAGCCTCAGACACTTGACACTTACTAGCTGTGTGACTTAACCCTCATTGCCCCACAAAAAAGAAAGGAAGGAAGGAAGGAAGGAAGGAAGGAAGGAAGGAAGGAAGGAAGGAAGGAAGGAAGGAAGGAAGGAAGGAAGGAAAAGAAAATATAACCATTACACAAGCAAAACTTACTGATCTGGAAGACAGGATGCATAGAAACAACTAAGGACCAAGGGTCTCCCAGAAGAACATGACAGGAAACCATAATGTAGGAAATAAAAGACTTCTGAAAATAGAAAATGAAATACAATTGAAAGAGACTACAGATTACCTCCAAAATAAAATCAAAGGTTCCAGATTCCAAAACACATAGTGGTGAAATTTAACAATTCAATTGAGAAACAAGTTCTACAAGTGATCAAGAGAAAGATCTTCAAATACAAAGGAAATGACATTTGAATAATGCAAGGCTATTCTGAACCCACCAGAAAATATAGGAGTTGCTCTGAAGAGCAACTGAGTTCAGAATGCTGACCAGATTAATATACACTGAAAATCTAACCTTAACCACATGTGAAAAAATATGGGTATTTAATAATATGGGTATTTAATAATAAATAGATACTTGAAACTTCTGGTCCTGATACATTCACAGAAGTCTATCAAACTTTTAAAGAACAGTTAGTACCCATACTTCACAAATTATGCTCTAAAATTGATAAATCACACTACCATAATCATTTTGTGGGACAAATATAATCCTAATGCCTATAACTAAACCAGGGAAAGATAAAACACAAAAAGAAAACTATAGGGTAATTTCATTAATGAACATTGACCCAAAAATTTTAAACAAAATCCTGTCAGTCTATAGTGCTTTATTCAAGAAAACATTCATTATGACTAAGTAGAATTTATGCAAGGGATGCAGGGCTGGTTTAACACTAGGAAAACAATCAACATAATCAATCACATCAAAAACCAAATCATTCAAAACTACATGATCTTCTCAATAGATGAAGAAAAAGCCTCTGACAAAGCATAATACTCTTTTATACTTAAAATTCTACCAAGTAGAGGCATAGAGGGAGCTTTTTTAATATTATAAAAAGCATGTATCTAAAACTAAAAGCAAGTATCACATGCAATGGGGACATACTAGGACTTTTTCTTATAAATGTAGGAGTGAAGAAAGGATACCTATTTTCCCCACTATTACTTGATATAGTTCTGGAAATGTTAGAAAAAGTAATGACAAGAGAAAGAAATTAAAGGCAGAAAGATAGGTAAGGAGGAGATGAAACTATCCCTGTTTGCTGATATGATGGTTTACTTGGAAAATCCTTGGGAATAAGCTTAGACAACCAATAGCTTCAGCATAGTTTCAGGCTACAAAATAAATCCTCAAAAATCAATAGCATTTCACATAATAACAAAACACATGGAGCAAAAATTGAAAAGAAAATCCTATTCCAAATAACTACAAAATAAAAAAAAATATCTGAGGATCAACCTACAAAATCGCACCAAAAAAAGGACTTGTATGGATTCAATTACAGAGTGTTCCTTAAAGAAATAAAGAACAACTTATATAGCTGGAGTAATATTTAGTATGAATGGCTAAGTCATTCTAATATAATAAAAATGATACTGCCAAACTTAATTTACACTTTTAATTCTATGCCAATCAAATTATGAAGGAAATGCTTTATAGAATTTGATGAAATAGTAACAAAATTTATTTGGAAAAACAAAAGATCTAGAATATTAAGGAAAATGATGAAAAGAAGGAGGGATGAAGGAGGAAAAGTACTTTCAAATCTCAAACTATATGATTGGGGCAGCTAGGTGGTGCAGTGGATAGAGCACTGGCCCTGGAGTCAGGAGTACCTGAGTTCAAATCCAGCCTCAGACACTTAACACTTTACTAGCTGTGTGACCCTGGGCAAGTCACTTAACCCCAATGGCTTCACTTAAAAAAAAAAAACTATATTATAAAGGAGCAGTCATCAAAATCATCCTAAATTGATTTAAAAAATAGAGATCTAGATGAGTGGGAAAGACTAAACAAGGGAGAATCAGAAACAATATGACTCAATAATCCAGTGTTTGATGACATTTAAAACAAATTATCTAGGAAATAGTGGATAGAGCACTGTCCCTGGATTCAGGAGGACCTGAGTTCAAATCCAGACTCAGACCCTTGACACTTACTAGCTATGTGACCCTGGGCAAGTCACTTAACCCCAATTGCCTTACCAAAAAAAAATTGTCTAGGAAAAAAACTCCTTATTTAATAAAAGCTTCTGGAAAAACTGGAAAGCAGTCTGACAGAAATTAGGCTTAGACCAATACTTTACACCACATCCCACAATACCTTCTGAATGTATTCATGACTTATTATTTAAGATCATTTTTTTAATTTAGAAAAAAATAGATCATGCATCTTAGCCAAATAAGAGAGAGAGGCAATTATAAAACATAAAGAAGGTAACTTTGATTACTTAAAACTAAAAAGCTTAAGAACAGACAAAATTAATGAACCTATGATACAAAAGGAAGTATTCAAATGGGAAAAAATCATTATGCCAAATTTCTAAGATAAATTTGCTATTTTATATATGTACATATACATATATACGTATATGTGTGTGTATATATATGTGTATATATATATATAAAACTGTGTATGTTATACAACAACAACTGCAACATTGCTGGTGGAGCTATGAAATGATACAACCATTTTGGAATACAATTTGAAATTATGTAAATAAAGTGATTAAAATGTCCATGTCCTTTGAACCAGAGACTCCATTACTAGGTTATACCCCAAAGAATCCATTTATAAGAAGAGGCAAACAGGGTGAAGTGACTTGGCCAGCGTCACACAGCTAGTAAGTATCTGAGGCTAGATGTGAACTCAGGAAGTTGAGTCTTTCTGACTCTAGGCCTGGCACTCTATCTACTATGCTACCCAGCATAGTGCCACCTATTATTATAAAAATGTTATAACGATAACAACACTGAATACATCCACATCAAATGTCATAGCATATACATAAAAGAAAAGCTAATTGATAAGCAGGAAGAAATACAGTTAAACAATAATAGCTGAGGATAGGTCTTTCAGGCCTCTGCAAATCTAACCAAAGATAAACAAAAAAGTTAAGACCTAAGTGAAATCTTAGATTTGCTAAGTCTCTGGCAATTACTGAATGGAAATAAAAGTAACATCATGTATGAATATATTGTTATTTTTATAGTATAGTATATCATATTATATACATATCTAATATATAAGTGTATATTATATGTATACACATACATACATATTTCTCCTCTGTACATGGCATCTTTACAAAAATTGACCATGCGTCATGGCATTAAAATCTCGCAAACAAATTGCAAAAGGCAAAATATAAACACATCCCTTACTGACTGTAGTGCAATAAAAATTACATTTAATAAAGAACCCTTACAGAAAGGAGTAAAAGTTCACTGGAGAATAAATAACAATCTTTTTTTTTTTTTTGGTTTGTTTTTGCAGGCAATGGGGGTTAAGTGACTTGCCCAGAGTCACACAGCTAGTAAGTGTCAAGTGTCTGAGGCCGGATTTGAACTCAGGTACTCCTGAATCCAGGCCGGTGCTTTAACCACTGCACCATCTAGCTGCCCCAACAATCTTATTATTATTGGGTCAAATAACAAGTTAACAAAATAGAAAGTTTCATCAAATAAAATGACAAGAAGACAATCTTTTTTGAGATATTGCCAAAGTAGGTAGACCTTAAAGAAAATTTTATATCTCTAAACACCTCCATCAACAAAAGAGAGGGGAAAAAACCAACAGATAAATGAAGGGGCATGCAACTAAAAAACTAGAAATAAAACAATTTTTTTAAAACTCTAAAAAAAGCAAGAGAAATTCTGAAAATTAAAGAAGAAATTAATAAAGTTGAAATGGAAAAAAGAACAGAATCAATAACTAATTCTAGAAACTTATTTTTAGCTCAATTTTTTTAAAAGGCAAGGGAAACTGGGGGCAGCTAGGTGGCACAGTGGATAAAGCACTGGCCCTGGATTCAGGAGGACCTGAGTTCAAATCCGGTCTCAGACACTTGACACTTACTAGCTGTGTGACACTGGGCAAGTCACTTAACCCTCATTGCCCTAAAAAAAAAAAAAAAAGCAAGGGAAACCAATTTGTCCTTGTCAAAAATAAAAATAATGTATAACAAATGAAAAAGAAACAAAGGAAATTATTAGCAACCATTTTATTCAATTACATATCAACAAAATTGGCAACTTTAATGAAATAAATGAATATTTACAAAGATGTAAATTATATATTTTAACAGCACAAGAAATGAGGATTTAAATAACCCAATTTCAGAAAAAGTAATTGAATAAATCAAAAATAAACTCTTGAGGAAAGAAATAAAACTAGGACCAGAAAAATTTACAAGTGAATTCTAACAAATATTCAAAGAATGATAAATTATTTTATTGTGTAAACTGTTTGAAATAATAAGAAAATAAAGAACCTAGTAAATTCCTTCTGTGATAATATGTATGTTATAAAGAGATATATATACATATACATATATGTGGTCTTAAAACTAAACCAGTATGAAACAAAACAGAAAAAACTATAGATCAATATTCCTAATTAATATTGACAAAAAATTTTAAATACGAATTTTAAATTAATATTAATTTGACTTGATAATTAAATTTTAATATAAATTATGATATATAATTGTGCTTTATGTAATTATTTTATTACATTATAATAACATAATAGTTATAAGGTTGACTTAAAATATTAACAAAGAGGTACAATAACCTATCAAAAAGAGGAGGCAGCTGGATGGCGCAGTGGATAAGGCACTGAACTTCAGGAGGACCTGAGTTCAAATCCAGCCTCAGACACTTACTAGCTGTGTGACCTTGGGCAAGTCACTTAACCCTTATTGCCCTGAAAAAAAAATCAAAAAGAGGGAAAACTATCAACAGATTTGACATGCCAGAAATTCAGGATTGTTTTAATATTATGACAATTATTAAAAGATTGGACCATATTAAGAACAAAAAATTTAATTTATTTTTTTTCAAAAGATGCAGGAAAAATCTAATCAAAAGATCCATTTCTTAAAAAACACAAAATGTGTAAAATGTATCATTTCTTAATATGGTAAATAATATCCATCTAAAACCAAGATGCAGGATTATAATTAATGGAGATACATTAGAGGCTATTCTAATAAGTACAGTACATTGGAAATATCACCAGTATTATTTGATATAGTGATAGATATTCTTGATGTAATAATAAAAGAAGATAAAAAATTAAAAGAATGAGTATAGGCAAAGAAAAAACAAAATTATCCCTTTTTCTCATGACATGCAGGTCCCCAGAAAGGCAACTAAAAATTTTAAATAAGACCTTCAGAAAAGTAATACGACATAAAATTAACTCAAATTATTAATCTTTCTACATATTACCAAGAAAACCCAACAGGAAGAAAGTGACTGAAAAATTCCTTTCAAAATAATTACAAAATATAGTTAGGAGTCTACCTACCAAGGCACAAACAGGAATTTGATGAATACAACTGCAAAACAATCTTTACAGAAAAATTGATTATGGTTTGTCTATAATAAAAATGATGACATAAATTAAATGTATTTATTCAGTGTCATGCTAATCAAACTACCAAAGGATTGCTGTTTAGACCTAGAAAATAATAATAATAAAATTCATCTAGAGGAACCAAATCAAAAAATTCAAGGGAAATCATGAAAACAGTGAGAACAAAGGGGCGCTACTGGTACCAGATCTTAAAACAGGGCTTTTTTTTTCTTTTTTTGGCAGGGCAATGGGGGTTAAGTGACTTGCCCAGGGTCACACAGCTAGTAAGTATCAAGTGTCTGAGGTCTGATTTGAACTCAGGTCCTCCTGAATTCAGGGCTGGTGCTTTATCTACTGTGCCACCTAGCTGCCCCCCAAAACAGGGCTTCTTAAACTTTTTCCAATATACCCAAGTAATATGGGTATATTAAATATATATATATATATATATACATAACCTTTTACTATTGCCAGAATTTTCATGACCCCCATATTTAGTTACACAACTCCATATGGGATTGTGACCCACAGCTTAATAAACTTTGTCTTCAAATATACAACAAATTAGTAATCATCAAAACTATTTGGCACTGGTCAAAGAATGGAAAGGTCTATCAGTGACACAGATTAGATACACAGCACAGACTCAAACAATAACATAATGTTCAATAAAACCAAACATCCCAAATACTGAGGTAAGGACTAACTACACTATGAATACAGAAAGCTCATGTCCAGGTTCCTGTTGGATTAGAAAAATCCCTCATCACACCTACAATCCACAAGGCACACATTGAAGAGCCTGTTAGCTTCAGAGTTTGGGGCTCAGGAATGATAAATTCCATATTGAAAGTTATAGCTGGTCACAAGAGGGAATGAGAAAAGAGAATGGAAATAGGTCAAACCTCACTACCACTGGGGAAAAAAACCACATCCATAGCATCATCTTTATCAGTGACAAATAAGACAGAGACACAAATAAGTCAGAGACAACTCTGCTTCGACTACAGTAAAAGATACATAAATCGCTTATATTCCAATTAAAGAGACAAGGAAGGTTTTATTTGTGTCTTTGTATCCCCAATATCTAGCACAGTCCCTGGCATACCGGAGGTACTTAATACATGTTTGTTGATTGTGTGTTTGATTGATTGAGTGATGGCAGAGAATCTTAAATTGCAGGGAGTTAGCTCCTCTTCTTGCCTGACTCCATCACTTGCAAATTTATAGTACTATTTTTTTTTTGGTGAGGCAATTGGAGTTAAGTGACTTGCCCAGGGTCACACAGCTAGTGTTAAGTGTCTGAGGCCGGATTTGAACTCAGGTCCTCCTGACTCCAGGGCCAGTGCTCTATCTACTGCACCACCTAGCTGCCCCCTATAATACTATTTTAAAAGCTTCAAGTGGTAAAACTCACTTTGATAAATACTGTGTTATCAATTAACCATCACATGTTTATTAAATACTTATTCAGAATGTAAGGGAAATGACATTGTCCCTCACTTCAAGAAGCTTGCAATCCAGTTGAGAAGGTTAAACAGTAAGACAAGGCAATATAACTAAGTGCTAAAATATGAGTTAGGATTACCATAGGAGGACTGAGAAAGCAAAGATCAGTATTGCTGGAGTAATAATAGCAATAGCTCATTTTTCAATAGCACTTTAAGATTTGTATATTCTCACCATAGTCTGGCAAGGAAACCAGTATGGGTTTTGTTATCCTCATTTTACAAATAAAGAAACAAAGTCTCAAAGAGTTTAAAATCTATGGCCATATAGGTAGTAAATGAGAGAGTCAAGATTTGAATCTTGTTCCTAAACCTTAATCATATGATTACTCGAGCACACCATTCATAGTTATGCAAGGCTGAGATTGAAAGATACTAGGATATGAATAGGCAGAGGGGGGCATTCAGGTGAGATTAACAACCTGAGTGATAAAGATGTGAAAATAAGCTTGTCATGAGATAGTGAAAAGACCAGCCTGACAGTATTTGAAATTGCCTAATTTCTTTGTACAACAGTGAATTACAGAAAGTGCAGGACAGACCTATCATTTCCCTACCCCTTTACTCATTAACTAAAGAGAAGGGCTGTTTAAACTGGGGTGCCCTTCTTTAAATGAATATTGATTCACTGAGATTCATAACTTCAGTTGGAAAATCCTGAAGTCAATAAAGCTGCAATGAATTCTGAATATTATTAAAACTTCCTGGAGCTGAAGTAATTAGAGTTTCAAACACTAATAAAAGACTGCAATGCTAATTAACAGAAGTCATAAAAGTCTGTGAACAAATATCCTATATATTAAATACAATAACTAATGTTATTGCAGCATTAAGATGGAAAATGAAGGGAAGAGAAGTTGAGAATGTGAAAGTTGTTATGGCCCAGTTACCCAGGTCACATTGTAATAGTTGTTGTTTGTAGAAATGACAGTGCATAATTGACATGTTTGTCAACAATTAATATTTATTATGAATATTTGTGTAATATTCCCAGTTGAGTATTCCCCTACCCACCCACCCAAGTATTCTCATTAGAAGGTTTTGATTTTAGAAGCTACCTGCTACCTCAGGTTCTAGCCTGTGGGGCTGTATTTCTAACTCAGGAGACCACACCAATGTGCTTCTCATTAACAATTAGGCAGTAGACCCCAATTATCTCTTGGTGAATGCATATGCTAAGATAGCATAATAATAATCGTAGCTACAAAACATTTCCTTCCTCCCCCATAAGCCTGAGGCACACTTCCACAACAGCACTGGTTTTCCACGGAAAGAGTAAGCTTGCATTTAGAGTACAATGGTTGTGATGCACACAAGCAGGATGTATTGTGAAAGACAACTCACAAATCTTAGTACTGCAGAGCCTAGAAGTCCTTTCTATGTAGAATCTTCTACTGTCTTGCTATATGCCTATGTGTTAGGTTCTAGAGATGCAAAGGCAAAAACAAAACAGTCCCTGTCCTCAAGGAGACTGCATTCTACTGGGAAGAAAATAACCTATACACACATAAGCAAACACAAAACATATACGATGTAAATGGGAAATAGTTTGATGGCAAGGGGAAGTGCTAATAATTGGAACAGAGAATCAGCAACAGTGTTTTTTATGGGTCGTAGTATTTGAGTACTGTAGTAGCTAAGTCTTTAATAGAGTAAGGGATTTCAGGAGTAGAAATCGAGGAGGAAAAGCATTCCTTGACGGCAGTGTTCGTTTTTATTGCCTGGGATGATAGTAGACACACAATAGGTACAAAGAAACAACTCTAGACCCTATCGAGAATAGTTCCATTTGAAGTTTTCCCTTTGGTCTGTAGGTCTTAGAATTGTTGAGACCCTTTCTGTCTTTTTACCACTTCCATAAATCTGGCAAGCCTCTAAGAATTCTGCTTCTCTCTCATAGCCTATGCTTGTTCCAACCTAAATTCTACTAGACTGGCTTTGATATAAATGGACTTTTTCTTCATCTTAGTCCTCTCATTTCACAAACAAGTCAAATGTGGCTGACTAAAGCTCTTTCTAAGCTTTTTTGGTCTTCTTGTGATCATAGATTAACACTGGTTAAACTTCTATATTAAATTATTATAATCAGTGTTGATGTCATTTCTATTGTCCATTTCCCATTTTATTTCTAATTACATATATATATATATATATATTTCTGGATTGAGTTGTTTCAATTAAATGCCATGTCTTTTTCTTATTATTTTTACTCCTTCTTTCTATTTACTAATTTTGGATCTTTCCCCTAACAAGTCTCTGGTCTAACTGTACATAGTCCATTCAGAGAAGACTCCCCATATCTATAATCTTAATAATAACAAATATTTTCCTGTAAGATAAAATAGAAGCTATTTCTCTACATGTGATTCTCTCTAGTGATCACCTACCATCTAGTACCTACCAATTTTTTCTTTAAGAAAATGTCCATGGATAAAAAATATGAGACTTTTCCATAGACTACAAGCCTTTTCTTCTCATTTCCTTCTTTTGAACCATGCTTTTGAATTTATTTATTCCCTTTATCACTTTTTCCTACCTTTGCATTAAAATAACTATCAGAGTATGTTGATTTGACTTGGAAGGTCAAACTAGACATCCAATTCAAGGTGTGCAATAAGCCGCTGAAGTTGAAAGACTGGTGGAAAGGAGAGAGAGAAATAAGTCTGAGTCATCTGTATAGTGATGATAAGTGAATTCATGGGAACTGATGAGATCACCAAGTGAAATATTTTAAAGGGAGAAGAGGGCTCAAGAAAGAGCCCTAAGGGAACAAACATGGTTAGAAGTGACCTGGATGAAGATCTAGCAAAGGAAACTGAAATGGAGCAGTCAGACAGGTAGGAGGAGAACTAGGAGAGGTAAGCGTCGTGACTACTTGGAAAGAAAAGAGTATTAATGAGCAGAAGGTGATAGAGAGTGTCAACAGCTGCATGGAAGTCAAGAAGGATGAGAATTGAGAAAAGATCATAAGATATAGGAATTAAGAGATCTTTGTAACTTTAGAGAGAGGTTTCAATTGAATGATAGGGTCAGAAGCCATATTGCAGAGAGTTAAGAAGAGAAATGAAAAGAAGCAGAGGCACTTAATTATACAGGATCTTCCCAAAGAGTTTAACCATGAAAGATAAGATGTCTTTGCCAGTTTGCATGGAATGAAGCAAAATCTTCGAGCTATCTTGATTTGAAGACTATTTTCGTGTAGTCATTTACAGTTTGTCATTCTCCCTTTGAAAACTATTTGTCCATATCATTTTACCAATTTATCTACTGCAGTTAATATAGCCTTTAATCAAACTGATGTAGCCAACAAACTTTTCTGGGAGAAGCTGGTCCTGTTCCCATATACCCAAACTTATCACATAGCTAACCACCAGAGTACATGAATCTTACTACTCTAAAATTCTATTATCTGTGAAAATATCAATTATAAATTAGCTGGGATACTCAGAGAATGGGGAGAGATCTCTGGAACTAATTTTTTTGAATAATTAAATAATAATCTGAAATGACATTTGATATTAACCCTTCGGGTTGAAAAATCTCTCTAAAAATCTGAATCCACTTTCCTGCCTTAGTAAGTAGAGTATAGCAAGCACAACTGAATCTCTGCTGAGTAAGCACCTCAGACTCACATAACCATAGAATGTTCAAATTTTAGAGATTATCTGGTCTGATACCCTCATTTGACAGGTGATAAAACTGAATCCTTCAAAGATTATGTGATTTGCCTAAGGTCACAAAGGAGGCTAGCAGCAGAGCCAGAACCAGAAAGCAGGGTCTCTCACTCCTAGTTGAATACTCTCCACATAATACCTGAAAAGCTATCTTTCTGAACATCAGTTCTCTAGGTCCAAGACCAACAACGGAAATTAATTATATGGAAGAGATGGAGCTAAATGCAGACTGAGTCCAAGATATCTATTGGGAAATTATGTTCTTGCTGTTGTTGCTAAGTCCTTTACAACACCTGTGTGTATGTGTGTCCATGATTTGTCTTCTCCTTAAAACCTTTTGAAACCAAGGTGAGTTGTTTTCCAGTTAACTGAAATTTCCTAGACTAAGACAGTTGTACTCAAATAACTGCAGGAACTAATGGGCACATACATCAACATCTTATCTTATAGTAGAAATAGTAGTAGCAGCTTTGGAATCAAGACGATTGAATTTTAGTCCCAGTTCTGCCATTACCTAATTTACTATGTAACCTAGAGCAAGACACTTCTCTCTGGGACTCAGTTTTCTCATATGTGGAATAAGGGGTTGGCTTAGAAAATCTCTGAGTTCCATCCCACTTCTAACAGCCTTGATTTTTACTAATTTTTTTTATCTTTCCTCTGACAAGTCAGTGGTCTAACTGTACAAAGAGAGCTGATTCAGGGATGACTCAAACATCAATAACTTCAATAAATTCCTATTGTTAGATGACAAGGTAATCGGTAATCTCATGCAATATAAAAATGTTCATTCAGTTGCACTGACATCACCATGAGAACTTTAACCAGAAACATTCCTGTTTCCCATCTCTCAAATCACTATCAAAGGAACAAGCAGCAACTAAGGATGAATTGAGTAACAGGATTGGAGATAGAAAAAAAGATAAGACCAAGGGTGGACGTGGATGCATGACAGAATGAAAAGGGGCACTGGATTTGGAAGTCAGAGGAAGTGACTCAAATTCCAACTCTGTCTCATGACCTAAGTGACCATGAACAAGATACTTAAGGTTTGGGGCCCGTTGTTTCTTATAAGTAAAATGAGGGGGGTTTGATTTAGAATAAATGACCTCCAAGGTCCCTTAGAGGCAGTTAGGTGGCACAGGGGATAGAGCTCTGTGCCTGGAGTCAGGAAGTCCTGAGTTCAAATCCAGACTCAAATATTAATGATGTGACCTTGGGCAAGTCATTTAACCTCTCTTTACCTCTGTTTCCTCATCTATCAATGGAAATAGTCATAGTACCTATTTCTAAGGGTCATTGTGAGGATCAAATGATATATAACAGACACTATAGAAATGTTAGCTAGTGATAGTATTGAAGTTCTTAGCACAAGGTCAGCACTAGAGAAATGTTATCTTCTTCATCATCCTCATCCTCATCAGGCTGTTGTGAGAATCAAGTGAAATAACATTTGTAAGGCCCTTAGCATATGCCTGGTATATAATATTTGCTCAATAAATGCTCATTTCATTCCCTCAGGCTCCAGGTCTATAATCTTTTTAAGCATTTGGAGCCCTGTCAGATACAAGATGATTAGACTTGTTCATCTGGTACCACAGGCAGAACTGGGAGCGGGAAGATTTTCCTACATTTGAGCTAACAATGTTTCAAGAGGGCCCTCCCTCACTGAGGTCTTTCAATGGAGACTGGATGACTACCCAACAGAAAAGGTGGTAGTAGGAGATCTCTGCTTAGGTGCAAATTGGAGTGGGTGGGTCTCTAATGCCTCTTCTTATTTGGAATTTCTGTGACTATGAATCCGTTACTTGGCAATACCTGTGGCAGTCCCATTTGTTTCTTATTGTTGCTCCCGTGATAATTTTCACATTCCATTTTTTTAAGACTGAGGGGAAAAAAGTGCCTATTAGGCTGTGCCAACTTGGCTGGGATGGCCTTGAAGGCTGATGTATCAATCTCTCACAAGTGCTCAGATCTGCACTTTCACATCTCATCAAGAACACTTCATCATTTCTCTGGGCACCAGGTTTCACCTTGCAGCTAGCTCCAAGCAGAGGCTCCAAATCCATCCCAATGAATGTACACAAGCTTTGAATTTGCCTACATGCAAATGTGAGTCTAAGGCAATTTTTAGGACAAGAAAAGTGGGGTTCAAAAAAAAGTAAAAGAAAAAAAGAAAAGTGGGGTTCAGAGGGTAGATCTGGTGACCTGAAGGATTCAAAAGTTGTCTTTTTCCAGTTACAAAAAGAAGAGGGGGGACAGTTAGGTGGCTCAGTGGATAGAGCACTGACCCTGGAGTCAGGAGACCTGAGTTCAAATCTGACCTCAGACACTTGACACTTACTAGCTCTGTAACCCTGGGCAAGTCACTTAACTCCAATTGCCTCACCCAAAAATAAATAAATAAATAAATGTATGAATGAATAAATAAATGAATAAATGAATGAATGAATGGATAAATAAATGGATGGATAGATAGATAGATAGATAGATAGATAGATAGATAGATAGATAGATAGATAGATAGATAGATAGATAGATAGATAGATAAGAGGGGAACATTTGACTCCTTTCATCTTCACATTCATTTCATCTGATTTAGGAAAGTCTGAACAAAGAGGGGAAATGCTTTTGAATCTATAGCAAGTAGGGTAATTTTAATTATAACTCTTTTGATGTAATAAATATCTTTAAAGTTCTTTGTGACAGAAGTTCACAGTTCAATAGGCAATTATCTTTTCTGACCTTTTTATTTTGAAATATTTGTCTTTGTTGAAGTCTGTTAAGTTCCTAATAAAAAGAAAACATGCAAAAGACTGTCTCTACATGCAAAAGGGGTGCAATCCCCCTAGAAGAATTTCCATTTTTCAAAGGTATATTCAGTAGAACTGATCCTCTATTTTTGCCTATAGGACTCCAAATAATTTCATGGGCTGGAATTTTCCCTTATCAATGGGTTGTTTTGGCATCCTGTAGACCTAGCCTGAGGCACTTTGGAGGCAACTACTGGGGACTCTACTGGAAACATTTTTGTGGCTTCTGCTGTGGTGCCTGTTGGAGTTTCAAATGCAGGTGACTAAATGACACCTGCCTTCCTTACTTCCTCCCCCTCCTTTCTGTCTGCAATTAGCAAGTGGAACACAAACCAAGGTGGGAGAGGGGAGGGAGAGAAGAACATTTCTAACACACACATGCGTGGGCCCAGTACAGCACCATGTTAGATTGAAACTAATCAAAATACTTCAGAAATGACAAGAAACACCAGGAGTGAGTTTTTAATGATGTTTCCAAACACCAAGGAGTTCACAGCTCCAAACTGTATTTGCAGAGTTTTTCAAATTGCTGGAAATATGAATAACATTATCTTCCTTACTCCCCACCCCCCACCCTCAAATTGTAAGCAAAGTAAGCCTCAGAAAAGAATCATTGCAGAGAAATAGAATTCCCAAACCCATCTCTACAAACGGTCATCTCTACAATTTGGCAAGTGGCCAAACAAAGTGGCCATCTTTCTCTCTCTTTCTCTCTCTCTCTCTCTCTCTCTCTCTCTCTCTCTCTCTCTCTCTCTCTCTCTCTCTCTCTCACACACACACACACACACACACACACACACACACACACACCATAGGATGGGGGCAAGGAAGGATGTACCTTCAGAAAGTCCTAATTTAAAATGATGGGCACTCTTCAAAGCCAGAAGTATTCAGTTACTCAGCTAGAGCCAGCTCTCCTCATGACCACAGCTATGGGTGACAGGATAAAGGAAATCCGCAATTAAATCCCCCAAGCTGCATTTCAATTTCAACCAATGTATTCAACCTTCCTACTCCCACCCCCCAAACACCATTAACTCTATTTCTTAGACCTTCTACCAGTTGGCTGCTTTTCCTGAGAGCTGTTTTCCATGATGAAGTGGAACAGGTGCTGGACCGGGAGTCAAGAGACCTGGGTTCTTTACCGTCCCTGTCATGAGCTACCTGTGTGATCTTGAGTAAGTTACCTCACCTCCCTGGGCCTCAGTGTTCTCATATTTAAAATAGGCATAATAATCACTGCCTTTTCTTTTTCTACAGGAAGACTATGTCTTATACTGAGTTCTGAGGAGAATCTCAAATCTTGGCTTCGGGGGAAGAGGGAGAATCAAAATCAGGCTGCATACTACTACTAAACAATGTTGATTTCATATACTTTGCCTGTCTCTACTTAAGTAAAGGGGAGGAGAAGGGAAGTAGGGCAAGCAGAAATCACTGAAAAGCTCTCTTGCTCAAAAATGCCTCACCTGCTGAATCCACAAATTAGATGTTCATTTCGGTTACTAAAGCTGCTCTCCCAATTCAATTCTTTTTTAAATTTGTTAAATATATATACTTGTGTAAGCTACCAAGCTCAGTGTTATGGAGGATGAGGAGGATAATAATAATAATCTGTATAGCTATAGTGCCTACTACATGCTAGGCCCTATGCTAAGCACTTCACAATTATGATCTCATTTTGTCTTCACAACAATCCTGGGATGTGGGTACTATTATTATAGACATTTTGCAAATGAAGAAACTGAGGTAAACAGAGGTTAAATGGCTTGCCCAGGGTCACACAGCTAGTAAGTGTCAGGGGCTACTTTTGAACTCTGATCTTCCTGACTCCAAGCTCAGCTCTATATACTGAACCACCCAACTATCTCACTGGATAAGATTTCCTTACTTCAGGGAGTTTATAGCATAGGATGGGAAGTAAGCTATGTACACTATGCAAATGTATAGTAGGAAGTAGAGACAACTGTGACTTAGCAGACAAAGAATCATCCTGAGAGTCAGGAAGCCTTGTGTTCAGGTCCTGTGCAGCCCAGGGCAAATCATATAACCTCTCAGTGCCCCAAATCAAAGCTTCTTAAACTGTGGGTTTTGACCCCATATGGGGTTATGTGATTGAATGTGGGGGTCATGAAAAATTTTACAACAGTAAAAGGTTATGTGGACCTATTTTTTATACTTGGGGTCATATAAAAATGTCTTAGGCATAAAGGGGTCTCAAGTGGAAAAAATTTAAGAAGTTCTGCCCCAAACAAACTCTTTAAGACTATATATTACAAAGCCTTAGAAGTCTAAGACTAAATTGCAAAGCAGGTGCCAATTTACATTGATAATGGTCATTTCCTCTTTGGGAGTTCCCTACACCAATTAAAATCACTCATCTGGTAAAAATAAAGTGAAAGAGATTGCAATGATTGCAGGGGACAGGTACAAATAATATGCTAGGATAGTTCAAAGTAAGCAGAAATCCCATAGCTTGGGAAGATCAAGGCAAATTTCATGGAGGACATAACATTCAATCTGCTCCTAAAAAAAAATAAAATTTCTGCCCTCCGAAAGGAGGGGAAATGGATTCCTGGCACAGGAAATAGCATGGACAAAGACATAGACGTGAGAAAGCTCAGGATGAGTGCTATACGGTTTGGCTAAAGACGTAGCATAGGAAAAGGAGTAGTGCTGCGCTCAGGCTGACAAGACAGACCGAAGGTTGATGGTATTGGACCTTTAGTGCAAGGACGAAGAAAAGAACCCTGAGAGCATCAAGCATCATTGGCAGCTAGGTGGTGCCATAGTGCACAGAGTCTGAATCAAGAAAATTCTTGGGGCAGCTAGGTGGTGCAGTGGATAAAGTGCCAGCCCTGGATTCAAGAGGACCTGAGTTCAAATCTAGCCTCAGACACTTGACACTTACTAGCTGTGTGACCCCGGGCAAGTCACTTGGCCCCAATTGCCTCACCAAAAGAAAAAAAAGAAAATTCTTAATGAGTTCAAATCTGGCCTCAGACACTTACTAACTATATGACCCTGGGCTATCCATTTAACCGCTGTTTACCTCAGTTTCCTCATCTGTAAAATAAGTTGGAGAAAGAAATGGAAGATCAATATGTTTGCCAAGAAAACCCTAAATGAAGTCATAAAGAATTGGAAATGACTGAACAACAACTTAGATGTGATTACTTTAATCACATCAGTATCTGAGAATCCCTTAAAGAAGTTTTGATTGGGAAGAGAAATTACTAATTTTAGGGTCCCTATGGATCTGATGAAGAAAATCTGAATTTTGGCCTCTGTATAGTGGATGCATTAGAGTGGGGAGAGACCAGAGACAGAAGCCCATCTAAGCGATTACAGAACAGGCCAAGCAGTGGTAGTGAAGACCCCAACTGGGTAGTGGCCATATAAATCTGCTTCCAAATCTAGGGTTCCTTCTTCTACTTCACATTGCATCCCAAGCTGCTCGTGTTCTTGGTATATGAGCTCTATCTCCCATCTCCATGCCATTACAAGGCTGTTCCCCCACACTCAGAATGTCCTCTCTCCTCACCTCTGCTTCACCCTTAGCTTCTTTCAAGGCTCAGATTAAGTGCCATCACCTATACAAGTCCCTATAGTTGCTAATTCTCTCTATGTCCAAAATTATCTTGTTTACTTTGTCTATATTTTGTATTTTCTTATCTCTGTATTCTGCCTCCTATCCTTGATGAATGTAAGCTCCTTGAAGGCAGACTGTTTTTGTCTTTGTATCCCCAGGTCCTACCACAGAACCTGTCATATAGTGTCCATTTAATAAATGCTTATCAAAGTACTTAATTAATGTATAGCACCTCAGTGGCAGCCTGGGTTACAATGAATGTCATCTTCCATACTGCTTTTGTAACAAGTGCTACAGCCTGCTGATAAGTGAACTATGTTTGGTTTGAAAGAATAGATTCCATGGTCTCCTCCAATCCACTCGTTCTACACTAGTCTAGCTGAATGTCTCCCTCTTCAGTGTTTAGAGAAGAGGGGAAATTGAAAAGAAAAAAGAAGGGAAAATGCACACACCCAAAAATTGTTATAGTCATGATTTGAACCATTCCTCTCCTAATTCTGAATCCAGAGCTCTTTCCAGGGCACCACACTAGATACCGAGTGCTTTGTCAACTTTAAAGCTCTATATAAGTATCCGTTATTATCTTATTATCAAAATTATTACCAATCATTTAACCTAGAAAGAATCTAAGGTTAAAGGTACAATGGACAGTTCTTTGGGGGGGCTTTTGGCCCATTCTTATTGAAATTACACTGAAACTAAACTAGATGACTTGGGCTCAACTCAGATCACCTCACACCAACTTTGTGATACTGGGCAAATCCTTTTGTTTCTGGGAGTATTTTTTTTTTCATCTAAAACATTATGTTAGACTCAATGATTTCTAAGCTTCTTTCAAGCACTGATATTCTGTGATGGCATTATTTTTGTCTATACTCCCTGCTTTTAGCAGCAATTAAAGACTCGGGAAGACTCACCATGGATTTAGAGAAATACCAAGCAGACTCAGTAGGTAGAGATGGTCTGAGTCTCACAGCCCAACCTACAGGCAATTTCTATGTCCATATAGTAAAGGTCTTAAAGTCTGCCAAAATGGAACAAGTATTGGAACCCCAAGTGATATAGGGTAGGGGGAAGGAGAGTAAACTATTGTTTCTTTACAGATGACTCCCAGATCTATATATCTAGCCCTAGTCTCCTGAACTCCAGTCCCACATCACTAACGGCCTATTAGACCTTTCAACTGGTTACCCCAAGGGTATGTCATACTCAAAATGTCCCTAAAAGACCTCATCTTTTTCCCAAAACTATTTATTGGACTATTGTCAGCCTCCTAGTTGCTTTCCTTGCTACAAATCTCATTCCACTTCAGTCCATCCTCTCCAACTTCAGCCATCAAAGTGATTTTCTTAAAGCACAGATCTGACCACATAAAAATCCACTCCATCCTTCCCACCACCATTTAATAAACTCTACTGACTCTCTGTTACCATTTAAAGGTCTTCAGAGCCTAGTACCAGCCTACTTTTCTTGCCTACTTTACAATCCAGCTATAATGGCCTACTTGCTATTCTTCACACACAACACTCCATTTCCTCTTGCCATACCTTTGCATTCATGGTACCACATGCCTCGAATGACTCCTCACCTTTAGTTCTTAGAATCCCTAACATACTTTATGATTCAAGATCCTCTTTCTGCATATGAGGCATTTCCTGGTGCCTGCCCCCAGCTTTTAGTGCCTTCTCATCCAAGGTTACCTTTGCTTTATGTGTATTTTGTATATAAGTATATGTTGTCTCTCAAATTAGAATCTAATTTTCTTGAGAACAGGACTGTTTTGTTTTGTCCATGTATGCCTAGCATCTTCACTGCACATGATGAATCTATATATTCATGAAATCACAGATCCAGTCCCCTTCAACCCCAAATTATGATCTCATCTTAAAGTAAGAGTCTTGAATTTATATACACTCTTTTTCCTTTATAATTAATCCCTGGAAAACCCTTCCTGGGACTTAGAGTATGTGTGGGTAGAAGGAAAAGAGGAGAATGAGTGCTGGAAACAGGCACCAAAATGTAGAGGGGCAGTGTGAGGAGAACTAGATGATAGGGAAATGTATATGGCAGACCTCTGAAATCATGCAAATGAAGGGGCCAAGAAGGTATAGCAGACATAGTCCCTCAAGCTGAGATTTAGTGGTCAGAGAGAAAGGTGAAAGCCCTGGGGCTAAAGGAAAGGGTCTCTGAATGATCTCTGAGGACTAAAACAACAACCTTGGGAAGCTGAATGGCATATAGTAGGTATTTAATAAATTCTTGATTGAGTGATTGGTAGAATTCTCCAGATAATTGGTCAATTCTCCACTTCATTTAGCCCATATAGCCCTGGACCCTGACTTCCAGACATGGTTAATCATATTAAGTTAACTTCTCTGCTCTTGGAATATTAAAGATGATCACAGTGCTAATTGAACACTCTAGATGTCCCCCTGGACCAAAAAAAAAAAAAGAAAAGAAAAGAGGACAAGAAGACCTAGCTTGCAGTGCCCCTGATGCAGAGAAATAGCTCAGCTTTAAAAGAAATCTCTCACCAAGTGAATCCAATAGCAGCAGAGTAATAACAGCTCAAACCTTTTTTCCCAATGCTAAATACATTTCTGCTACTGAACTAGCTGGATATACTCAGTCTCTGTGTTATTCAAACAGGATAGATCAGAGCTGATTTTAAACTTAATAATATGCTATTCCAATTACATATGCCAATACAAACACATGCTTTATCACATTGAAAACACTTTGGAAATACCTAAATCCCAAAAATTGCATAGCAAAATTTAAAGTCTCTTCCATTTTTGTTTATGGATTACTGACCTAACATGTTTTTGGTATCTGATACAACCTGCATTGGAACTGTTTCTCAAGGGAAAGATGTTAAGTATATGCCTTCTCACATTCCTCCCTTTCCCCCCAGAAGTAAGGGAATAGTTTCACTTAATCTCTTTTTTTTTCACTTAATCTCAATGATGAAAATTTTCATTGGCCTAAAGAATGAAAATAACAAAGTAACTATTCATTTTATGTGAGGATTCTTTAAAGAAGTTCAGAAGTTTTTAATATAACATGAAAAGCTTCAGCATAAACCAACAAGTTAATAATTCACCTTTGGTTGGTTGGCTGTTGTCCTTCGTTCTTGAAGAGGAGCAAAATGACATCACTATGTTGGGGTCAAGGTACAGTGTGTTCAACTAGCTGATCAGACCAATAGAAGTTCAGAATACTCTACCACAGGTCTGACACAAATAGTCCATATGAACATTTGGAGACTTCACCTCTGCAAAGAAGGGAAAGGAGTAAATTTTCTCAACTCTACTCCAGAGTCCAGCTTAGTCATAATTAAATTGTTCAATTTCAGCTTTTTGCTCTTTCTGCCTGGGCAAAATGAATCCAGCCCTTTTCTTCAATTCCTGTTCCACTCCCATCCAATGAGGAAACCTCTTGATGGCATGGCTGGATCTGATTTTTCTGCCATTATTCTTACTTACTAGGCAGCTAGGTGGTTCAATGGATAGAACACTGGGCCTGGAATCAGGAAGAAAAAAGTTAAAACCCAGCCTCAGACACTTACTGTGTGACCTTAGGCACAGTTTGTCTGTTTGTCTCTGTTTCCTCATCCATAAAGTGGGAATAACAAAAGGGCCTACCTCCCAGGGTTGTTATAAGGATCAAATGAGATATTTGTAAAGCACAAAGTAAGCACTATAATAGCTTTAGTAAGTAATAGTCATTGTTATAGTTCAACTTCCTTCCTACAAAGGGACAAACAAGAGAATATGCATGAGTAAATGGAATATTTTTTTATCAACTCCCCCCCAAAATAAAATAATACAACCTGAGACACAAGTGACCCACACAGTTCATACACACACAAAGAAAGAAACCTATTCTTTACATCAAGGATATATTTTTTCCTTCAACTCAGAGAAATTCTCAGACAAGGTTATAAAACCACAATTCTTAGAGCATACTTCTAGTCTCTGGCACTTTCTGCCCAGAACTTAGCTTAGTATCAGTCCCCAACACTTACAACTAACTATTCTGACCATTTCTATCCATGACTCAGCAGCATTCTTATACTAGAACTTCTATCTGTACCTGAAACCATCTTACCCTTTAATAAAACTCCACCATGTGTAGCTCAATTCTCCCACGGGTAAATTCCCTTTGGGGCCTCCACTTTAGGAAAGGGCTCTTCACTCTTTCCTCACCCCCAAATTTCTGCTCTGTTTTATGTGTTCTCTTCCCCCATTATAGTATAACCTTCTCAAGGGCTGGGATTGTCTGTCTGCTTATATTTATAGTCCCAGAACTTGGCAAAGTGCCCGGCACCTGGTCAGCACTTAATAAATGCAGGGTGACTCATTTTGTTAACATCTTTTCAGACATTTGTCTTCATCAAGGCTGAAACATAATTAGGAATTCCTGCTCTGCCTGTAAGTTCATAGAATCATAGGATATTGGGATCAGATGGAACCTCCAAGTCATTCTAGGACTTCTGAATATCTAATCTAACCCCCTTATTTTATAGGTGAGTACAATGAGCCCCTGAGAGGAGAAATGAGTTATTTTTTGTTGGGGGGGGGTGCGTGTCAAGGAGAGTTAAGTGACTGGCCCAGGGTCACACAGCTAGTAAGTATCAAATGTCTGAGGCCAAATTTGAACTCAGGTCCTCCTGAATCCAGGGCCAGTGCTTTATCCACTGCACCACCTAGCTGCCCCCTACAGTGTTTTTTAAATGAAAGTTAAGTTAAGTGCTGCCCCTGTGAAGTGAGTTTTTACAGCACTATGCAAGTCTTTCCATTGTCTTGTGCAAGAGTGATAGGGAAATAAGTGAAGAAGTTTGGGTGTTTTTTTAAAGGAAGATATCTTTAATTTGTAATTAAATGCTAGAAGGCCCTCTCTGAAATATTTCCTTGGGCAACATTTCCCAATGTGGGTAAAAGACTTAATGAAAGTTCAGCATATCAGAAGATTCCAGTCCATGTGACTATGCAGCCTGACTCTGAGTGTTCTCAGTCCTTGGAAGAAAACCAGTCAATAGGACACACATGAGCTATAGAGGCTCCAGTCATAGACTAGATTCTCTCTCTCTCTCTCTCTCTCTCTCTCTCTCTCTCTCTCTCTCACACACACACACACACACACACACACACACTCCTTATAAATCATCTAGCCCAAAGCCTTCATTTTATAGGTAAAGAAATTGGGACCCCAAGAAATGGAATTACTTTTGTTCAAGGTCCCGCAGGTGTCAAAGAGCAGAGGAGTTGAATCTCTGAGGACTTCAGAGAATCCTCTGAACTCTTTCCACTGTAACACAGATGCTTCTAAGTAACAGCAAGAAGATTAAATATTGATGTCAATGACACCAAATCCTAAATCCTTTCTTGGGAGAGGCTGGGAGAAGATCCTACAGATGATTCTTTTTCAAAGGTATCATTTACTTAAAGGCTGCCTAATCTTTCTGCTGGATCAAAATATTAGGGTTGATTTAGGGGAGGGACAGGAAAAAACAGAAGGAACTCTATACTGAATTAAGGAATCCAGGAGTTGTTGTTAATGCACAATAAAATATTGGGTTTGGTAAGCTTATTGTCTCCAAAGCAAAACTGTCCATCAACTAGTCAGATCCTAGAGATTTAAA
Organism: Dromiciops gliroides; assembly: GCF_019393635.1. Taxonomy (NCBI): domain Eukaryota; kingdom Metazoa; phylum Chordata; class Mammalia; order Microbiotheria; family Microbiotheriidae; genus Dromiciops; species Dromiciops gliroides. The sequence goes on from NC_057861.1 coordinate 318,976,136, forward strand.
GAGAAATTGTTGCTAGAGGAGTTAGGGAAGGATGAAGAGAGTTCAATCTCAAATTTCAAAGGAAAGGGGAAAAGACACACAGAGCCGGGGAGACAGAGAGAAAGACAGACTCTAGATTCCAGTTTCAGAGAAGGGCTGGGTTCTTGCCTCGAGGTCCTCTGGTGGGAAATATAGAACTACTCCAGCCTCTAAGCACTGCAGGATCAGCGAATCCACCAGGATTTTCTTAGAAGCAGGGTTGGGTTCTGCTACTCTAACCTTATTCTGATCTTCCCCAGAGTCTTCCAGAACGAAGGATAAAAAACAACCACCACCAGACAGGCTGCAATCTGCTCCAGGCTCAGCCATGGAAAGGATGACTTCTACTGTGGAAACTTCATTTGACTTCTGCCCTGGATGCATGGGAACGGCTGGGGCGGGGAGGGGGGGGGCGGTTGGAGCGGGGAGGGTATTCACAGAGGCCGGCAGAAAGAGGAGCACTAGGAGATCAAGACTTTTCCAAAGTTCTTAACAATCACAAATGCAAATGGACTACTCCAGATTCTTTCCAAACTAAGTAAGTGTTGGTGCTGTTCAATTCACCTGCTACGTAGAAACACAATCCCGTCTGTTCACATCTCTTGGTCGTAGAGAGCTGCAAAAGAGGTAGGCTCAGAATAACACCTGGGAGATCCATCCAAATACACGCGTCACAAATAAATCTGAAGTTAAGAATGGACTTATATCCACTTGCCTTTTTGTTTTGTTTTGTTTTGAGTTTTTTTGTTTTTATTTTTAAAGAGCCTGGAACTGTGGCGTGGAAGCCCACGTTTGTAAATTACCAATTCGCTTTCTTAGTTCTATCTGATCCATTTCAGCGCAGCTTTGCAACCCTTCAGCTTCCAAGCCAACAGTTGACGCCAGGGATTGGTGTGAGGGAAAATCCGAAAAGGATGGTAGCCCTGATCTGCATTCAATGAAACGAGAGAGAGAGCAGATGTCAAAAGCTACAAGTGACAGAGAAAAAGAGAGACACAAAAGAGAAGACAGAGAGGGACAGAAGGAGAGACAAAGACAGCCGAAAAGATAGAGACAATAAATCACTTCGTCCTCAGGACGTTCCTTTTTCAGTAACAAGCATTTATTAAACACTTCCCATTCGAAAAAAAAAAATGTGCTGGGCGCTATAAATGACAACAAATATACATACATGGACATCATTTTAAAGAAGCACGTGTATATATCTAATGTGGTTTTTTTTTCCATTTCCCTAGCTCCCTGAACATTATAGTGCACATATACCTGTGTAATATATGGATATTTCTGAAATATATGGGTGGATGGATAGATATTGAATATGCATGTGTATATAATATATGTGCATACCTATATACAGAATACATACATACCAATTTTGGGTACTATACATTCATTCATTCATTCCACAAATATTCATTAAGTATTTACTAAGTGCAGAATCCTGTCCTAGGTGCTGGGAGAGACCTGTTAGAAAAAACACTGCAAGAGCCTCCCCTTGAGGTAAAAGTCAAACTCCAGGGTGTGTGATACTCATCCAAGAGGTTAACCAGTTCCAAAGCTTCTTGAGAGAGAAGTGCACTAACATCTTAAAGACTTTATAAAGACTATTCTTAGGGTTTCTTTGTCCTACTTGAACTCCCCCCCCATTCCTTAAAATGAAGTTTTAATAACTGAATTTCAATATGTGTATAACTCTAAGCTTGCCAGTCTATTTGCTATGTGAACCTAACTTCTTTCTAGTATATAGGATTTAGCTAAATAGGTGTCAGTACAGACCTATAAACCAACAGTTTAAAATTGTATAAAGAGCACTATGAGAGTGCATTGGCTGGACGGGTGTCGTCTTACTTTTACATCCAGGAATCATATTCAAATCCTAAGGGTCGGAGAGGAAAGGGAAAATGCAAATGGAGAATTCCAGACCCATTCATCAGATTATGTTTTCTCTCTGATGAAAGAAAGAAGTTTTGATCGAATGACAAAACTTTTCCTTCCCTTACAGAAGGAGAATCCAGTTGAAAATTTTGAACTCGGAGGACAATGTACAGAGGTCGAGGCCGAGTAAACTAGGGGAAGGAGAACCTCTACAGTTTTCTCCATAACGTGGTCAAGAACAAAAAATCGAATAAGGAACCTCAAACACTATGGAGAGTCAACTTTATTTTAATGAAAGGAAGGATGAGGAAGACGCTATCTTTTACTCCTTTGTGCTCTTTAATCCGAAAATTCCTGAGGCAGATTACTCCTGGCCCCATCTAGTACCGAGGGTACAGAGTACAACCACCACCAGTCAGCCCAACAGGTTCACAAGCATGGTTTTAAGTTATCCCTTGGGGAAGGGTTGCAAACTGAGTTTCAAAGTCCCGTCCTAGGGGAACAGGTTTCAAGTCTGTGCTCATACCACTATTCAAAGGCCATACTTGTTAGAACGCAAAACCTATTGAGAAGCTGAGGACATTGCAAAGGCGCTGAAATGCGTGTGTTGGTGTAATGCACCCAATCTGTGGTGCCTTCCAACCCAGTCAGCTAAGGGCTGTTCTCTTAATGAATTACTAATGAGTTAAAATTGGGCAGCAGGCTTAATTAAAGCGTAGAGGCAATGTGTTTACCACATTGTAATTGAACTCATTAGGGCTATGGCTTTTTGTTTTTTAAGCAGCCTCCTTCCTTCTCTGCGTCAAATAATCTATGGGAACAGTTTATTAGGGAAGGAGTCGGGGGCGGCGGGGAAGATATTGTAAATCAAGTCTTTCAATGAAAAAGCAGGACTAACGGGAGAGGACTGAGGGGGTTGGAGGGTGTGCAGGGGGTAGCAGGAGAGAAAATGCTCTGATCCCTTTGATGTTCTTGAAGGCTGGACTCAGGCAGTTGCTTACAGGCTCTTTGGGGTCTTTTGGGAAATACTTTTAAGTCGCTGTGTAGTGTAGAGGTGCGGAGAAGAGGAGCTTCGGAATGGCTTTTTGGAGAGGACGTGAAAATTAAGGTTTCACACGCACGTGCTCATGGAGAGAGAGAGAGAGAGAGAGAGAGAGAGAGAGAGAGAGAGAGAGAGAGAGAGAGAGAGAGAGAGAGAGAAGGATTTCCAAATTTCTTCTTCTCTTTTTCAGTCCATTTCCTTGGGGCGGGGGCCTGAGGAGACGAGACGGAGTGGAAGTCAGAAGTGTGAGCTATTATATAATAAAATGTAGTTGTGGCTACAGATAAATAAATGAATCCAAATATAATTAACCTCCAGAAAAGTTCTTCCATGTCTCCTCTCAGTGAAAGCATCACTGGGTTATGGGGTTAAAGCTTTACCTAGTAGGTCCTAACTACCACCCTAGAAAGACTTTGCTTATAAACCAGACTATATTGGACTGTATGTGCCTATCCTTCAGAAACAGAAGAGTTAAATCTGAAAAGGTTCACTACCAGAAGACTGGCTTGTAGGTGGAAACAGCACGAAGTTTAACAGCACTAAGACTTTTGGGACACCCTGTGTGTGCATTTAGAGATATAGTCTATTATAATCATTTTTTTTTCTAGATGCCCTTTCTCTATCCCCACTCCTACAAGCTAGGACTATGAGTGGCATTGCTTAGATTCTTAATGAACAATAGCTAAAACGGAGCAGGGGAAGGGAGTGTGCTTCGAGAAAGGTGTCCATCTCCAGGAGGTTTGCAATACACAGTCTACTTTTTTTTTTACGCTAAAAATCCCTTCCTTTTAATATGAAGAAAGAAAGCTGAGAAATGGGCCTAAAAGGTTGATATGAAGATCTTCCTGTTTTTCGATTTCTAGTCTTCCTCCCTTCCACTCTTCTGCCCCTAGTTTCTGTAACTACAAAACCCCTATTCACTCCCGGTCCCCTCGTACAGACCCCTGCCTTCTGGAGCCTCGAACAGAAGGGGTCACATGAATTCAGGTCGCTGTCTCTCCTTGGATGAGGAACGGAGGTGCTAAATAAGGACTTAACTCGCGCAAATAAAGGCGGCCAAGTTTAAAACTGAAGGGGGACGCTACTCCTTGTGTGAGGGAGCTGAATGTAAAAGCCTGGTCAGCCTACCTATTCGACTAATTAGATGTCATTATGTGGCCTTCTCCTCACTTCTCCACACATCTCCTCTTCTTTCCTACCTAAGGTGCTTACCCCCCTTTGCCCCAGCACCACACACACACACACACACACACACACACACACACACACACACACAAACTAGTCGACAGATCCATCTGTACTGCTCTGCCTGACCGATAGGCGGCATCAGAGACCTAGGTCTTTGGGGGGCTGGGGGTGGGGGGAACGTGAGGAAGAGGAAGGAAAACCAAGGAACCCTGGAGGAGAGAGCCAGCCGAGGCCACGTCGGAGAAAACAAACCCTCACCCAAAACAAGCAAGCAACTTACAAACTTCCAGGGGGGCGGGGAGGGTTGGGAGAGGGGGGCGGGGAAGTCAAGCAGAGCGGCTGTCAGGGTCAAGGCCGAGAAGAGGAGGGAGGGAGGCGGGCAGGCGGGGAGCAGGGCAGACTACACAGGGACTGCAGCAGTCGAGCCGCTGTGAAGGCGGCGGCGGCGGCGGCAGCAGCGGCCGTAACAGCGGCTGGAGGCAGCCGGGAGACCAAGAGAAGAAGAGCGGCTGTCGACGAAGCAGGGGCTCCGGAAACCAGAGTGTAGCCGGTAGTCCACACTGTGTGGAGAGGCGGAGCGCTGCGGAAGAGCCAGAGAGGCAAGAGGGAGAAAAGAAGGGAGAGGGGGAGAGACTGAAAGAGAGAGAGAGGAAGAGGGGTAGGGAAGGGTGAGGGGGATAAAGAGATGAGCCTTCAGCCCACCCGCCCCTAACCAGGTAAGAAAATGCTGCTCTTACTCCACTCTTTACTTCCCACTCCACACCCACCCCCAATTTGGGGGGTGGGGGTGTACATAAACAATGGGTTAAGAAGGACTGCCCAAAAAAATTTCCTAGACACATATTGCCCCAGACTGGACCCTTCCCCTTCCCACTCACACACCCTCTCCCCAAGTTATCACCCCCTTCTCTCCCAGCTGCTCAGATAAAGTCTTACTTATTTATATATTTCTTTAAATCTCCTACCCAGCCCAACCTCCCTAACCCCCACCTTTTCTCTCCGCCTGACCCGGGAGGTTGAGGTAATTGTCTCTAATTTGTTGCTAAAAGATTAATTGCAGAGGGTGGGTCGATTTGATTAAGGCAATTAATCTTTGGTTACAGTGCTCTGGTGTCACTTGCACAGAGAGAGAGAGAGAGAGAGAGAGAGAGAGAGAGAGAGAGAGAGAGAGAGAGAGAGAGAGAGAGAGAGAGAGAGAGAGTTTCTGATGTGCTTTTAGAACGCAGTTTTCACTGCCCCCGCCCCATGTTCCCTAAAGCGCCTTCTTTCAAGCTTCCCTGACAGTTTCAGCACCAACCGGCCCGGGACAGCGACTCTCCTTGACAACTACTGTAACTTCTCACTGCTAGTAGCTGTTTGCTGACCACAGCAGGCATGCTGAGCAAAAGGAGGACGCCCCCTGCCCCCCCCCCCCATACACACTTTGTCTTCCCCCTCCCCTATCATTTCAAATCTAGATCCCAGCCAAGAAAAGTGCATAAAAGGGATCCTCCCTGCTGTCCCAGCCCCACCTCTAATCTGCTCCCAGGAGAGAATCTGGGTGCTACCTCCCTAGTGGTCCTGGAACGATCCACAAACGCCTCTTAGAAAAGTTCCCAAAGCTGGACTTTTCTCATTTCGTGAATAATTAACATTGGTCATAAATAACTGATGTTGGGAGGGAGTGGAGAAGGGAAGAGAGAGGAGGGCGGGCAGGGGCCAAGGCCGGACAGAGAAAGATAGATCGAAGAGTTTGTTAAAGGACCATTAACGAAGAGCTTCTGGGAGTGGCTTTTTGCCGTAGATCAAGTGAAGGGTTCCACAGATACTCCCCTGGCTTACCTAGGATAACTAGGGAAGGTGGGAGGAGGGATCAGGAAACTAAGAAAGCAAAGGTTTCAGCCAAGAAGGCGCCAGCCCAGCCCCTCTGCATATGAGCAAGGAACTCCCCTGTAAGAAGCCCATAGCCTCTCCTTACATACCCTAGATCTCCTTCCCTACACACACACACACACACACACACACACACACACACACACACACACCCTGAGGCTCCTGAATTCCGAGGAAGGAAAGGCCTTATACAGGGATGTGTGAAACTCCTCTTTGTTTTTCCACTCAGATTTTGACAGGATCTGCTGCATGTGTTCTCTCTCTCTCTCACACACATACACACACACACACACATACACACATACATACACCTTAGGTACCCTACTAATTGACTGCCCACTTGCTCCAAATTTGGCCACAAAACCAAACCAAAAAACTCTTCAAAAACTAACTTGTTCATTATTTGCCTCCTTATATTCCCAAGTCAGACTCACATATGACTGGGACATCTAACACTCACTTGCCCCTATCTCTACAGTAATGAGTGCATTGTTCAAAATATGACAGTTTCATCATCACACTCTGTGTGCTATGTACTCTATAATCTCTCAGCACCTGTCTCTCTGTCTCTCAATCTCAAAAAACAAAACAAAACAAAAACCACCTGTTTTACTCTCTGATCTCTGCCAGTGTGTGTCTATATGTAGCTTTGAAATGATAGAGAATGGTTTACAAAGACTCTCTGAGGCCAAGAAGTAGTCAACTCAATTTGGAGGACCAAGCTTTAGGAGAAAAGGCAGGGGGCATTTGTTCTTGAGCTTGGGGGCCTGTGCCAGAACATCCTGATTGAGTTCACTCTAAGGGTTTGGCTTCAGTTTACTGGTGTTTGCCCTTGTCTTTAAAAGAACCCTTCTCATGTTTCAGGAGTGACAGCTGGATTGGAAGGCCCCAGAGGGTGCCCTAGCCAAGTGGCTGCACAATATTTTTAGTGGACCATTCAGAAGCCTTTCCACCACAAAATAAACATGTCTTTTCCTTTGTCCAAAGGGGGACAGGTACACTGGGACTCCTGGACTTTTTGACCATGCTCAGAAGGGTCCTAGTTCTGTCACAGGAAGGGAGAAAGACAATAAAGGGCTATGGTGGATCAACAACTTTTTCTGCAGCATCTTCATGTCATTTTCCCAATCATAAAGTAACCTACCTCTACAGTCAATATAACAGAAGGACCATATGTCATACACATGCTTTATGTAGGATATGAGAATACCTACTGGTGAATGAAGTTAAAGGCCAGGCCTAGAAGAATAAAGGTATGTTATAAGAATTATCTCCTCTTTGAAAATACTGTCAATATATTTCATATTTCCACCTACCTACTCCCCAATTTCTTCCCTATCCATCATACTCCAAGCCCCAAGCCCCAATTGAAGTCCAAATATTTGAAACTAGGAATTAAAGAAAACATGTTGAAAAGGAAGGACATGGAGAACTGGCCTTCTACTTTCATAAAAATTTCTCTCCAGTAGCTCTGCACGAAGAGAGGTTGAAAACAAATATGAGAGGTGAGAAGACATAACTGACAACTTAAAAATGGGAGATCATCCTTGACCAAATGAAACAAATCCTGTACACAGAGATTGTTTACTTCTCATATAAAATACAACTCTTTAAAGCAGGAAGTTGCTGCAAATAAGTATCAATAATGAATGAATCTCCTGTAATAAAATACTTGTATAATTAGTGCAGTCAAGTATGTGCATTATGTTAACCTTTTGTAACTCTGAGTTGATTTTTTAAATATTGCAGAAATCCTCAAAATACTCTTTAGTCTCAAAAGAAAGGTACTGGTAGAGGGAGGGAGGGAGGGAGAGAGAGAGAGAGAGAGAGAGAGAGAGAGAGAGAGAGAGAGAGAGAGAGAGAGAGAGAGATCCAAGTAATCACCAAAGCTTCGACTTTTTATTATGATATGGTTTCTCGTTTCTGAACCAGAACATAAGTACTTCTGAAATATAACAGAAAACTCTCTTTGGTGAATTCAGAACAGTCATTAACATTCAGTTTTAAGTGAATGTTAACAGTAAATAAAGAAATCTCTTGATTGTAATAGTGGTAACAAAGCAATAATTACCCAGTAGGTGGTCATCAGTAATGATAAATGTATCATTATTACTGTGTGAGTCTGGGAACTAGGTTTTGGAAACTACTTCAGACTTTTTAGTAGCAAGGCTGGTTACAAAGCATTTCTTAGCCTGCAAAAGCCATATAATTTTACACACAATTTAGGTGAAAATAAATTTAAATCTGTATATTACATTTTTAATTTCAAGTTAGTAATTAAAGTTGGTTCATTATATCTCCTCTGAAACTCTCAGTGCTCATCTCAATGGTTTGTTTGTACAATTTGTTTCTAAGACACCCAAGGTTACATGGTTCTAAAAGATGGAAAATTTAATTATTTGCCAATATTAGGAGTTTGCCAATGATAACATAATGTCTCTTGAAAAAAGTTTGAGATAATGCCGTTTATGGTCTGGTTAGCTATGCCTTTCCTTTGAATCTTTAGACTATATTGAGGAAGGCCTAGTTTTCAGTTGCCAAAAAAACTACCAACTTTGTTTCACACAGATTTTTTTTCTGTTGGTTCCATATTTAGCAGTTGCTTAATTTTCGGGGGGGGGGGGAATCAATAACTCAGACCTCATGCCCACTCCATCTTCCCAAGGGTTCAATTTGATATTATCTATGTCCACCTTATGCTAACACTGACAACTTCTGCAGTCAGGAAAAAAAGTCAAGGATAAGAGATCTATTAGGCAGCCTGAAAATCCATGGTGGTAATTCAATGGTGTATGTGACAATGGGATCAAACGTTATGGAAAAATGCAGAAATTTCTGGTATGAGAGAGAAAGAGAAACTGCTAGAGAGGCAGAGACAGAGGAAGGGAATGGGTTCTTTTCACTGGGTAATCAAATCAAATGATGCTTATAGCAATGTCCATGTCTACTGGATAGATGTCGAATTTGGATCCATGTCATTTTCTCTTTCATGACATATCAACAGTGGATCTTCAACCCCTCTTCCTCAATCTCTCTGGAACTGTTATCTTGTATTCCCCAAGCACTGAGACACAGTTCCACACCCTATGTCCCTTTCCTCGGTCTAACTTGCTCCTTAAGTCAATGTAAATGTGTCCCTCAAAGAAAAGGACTCTCTTTTTTTAAAAAATCCTCTCATTTACTGTTGTTAGCAGTAACTGGAGTCTTGTTGCAACTGGGGACCCTCTGGCAGAAATCTTCAGGAATACTCATCATGGTTGTCTCCTACAATCTCTTTTTCTTAGTCCAAGCTCTCCCTTTCCCTCTCCCCTCTCCCTTTCTCATCTCCCTTCTTTAAGAGTGGCAATCGAAAGAGAAGAGCGTCTTGCCTCGTTATTCATTATTATAGCTGCATCTTTTAGACGTGTCTTTGCCAATGAAAACTCCATGTAGATGCCTGTCCTTTTGTTGTGTCTGCCTAGGTTATTCAGGAGCAGAGACAAAAGCCTGAAGTGATGTGATCTAAATGAGCTCTGGGGTTTTCCAGATGGGACCACCTCCATTTCAAATGCCCCCCCTTCAAAGTAGGGGGGAGGGTTGGGGGTGGGTGCGCTTTTCCTTTTCTGTGTGTATGCATGCATACATACATACGTATATACATAGAAAGCAATAGACATTGGTGTATTTATTCTGCAGACTTTGTGGGGTTTCTGTTCATGTTCTATTGGGGTTTATTCAGCATGCGAGACTCTATCATATATGTATGAACTCTGTGTGTGCATGTGTAATCCCTGAGTGTGTACATTTGATCATCTCAAACTAGCATTTACTAAACATTCACCAGAGTTCACGATGCATGTGTATTTACTGTTTATTATATGTCAGCTTGGCTATACTCACATGTACATACACATAGATCATATTATATCTTTTTATAGGATCGGCATAGAACAATAGACCTCCTAACATAAATATGTAATCCACTTGTAAAACGTCTACTAGCACCCTGACCTTAGGATCCCAGAAGCCAATCCCTCTGATCTCTTTCTCACTGGCTTACCATGGTACAAGTTTTCTTTGCAAGGAGGTTTTACCTTCATAAAAGGAAATTATTCATTTTCAAGTAAGGAGTGGTAGGAACATGAGGGGTATAAAAAAGTGTTACTTTTCTTCATATTTTGGAGAAATGCTCTGGGAAAAATATTGATGTTGCCTGTGGTTTTGAATCTATGATTCCTTTCCAAAAGAAACTAGAAGATGATCAGGGGGGAAATCCTTTTGTTTTTGCCAAACTTTCCCAGGTTACTACTTTAGCCTTCCAATGTGAAGTCTTCTTTACATTCTGGCCTGATCCTAGAAAAAGTCCTAGAAAAAGCAGGACTCGCTTATAGAGATTTTAATGAAGAGTCAAGGAGGTGGAAGAAAATGCAAAACTTGCCAAGGTTTTCCTCAATCCTTTAGTGGCATTGGTGACTGCCAGGATCCCAGTCTCCCAGTCTGGGACCTTTCCTGGTGTAACTTGGACCAGAGCAGCAGCAGAAGAGCTAAAGACTTCCCACCTGACAGGACTGATAGAAGAAAGGGCCTTGGGAAATTAGTGGTCCAGGTGTGCAAATGGGAACTAAATGTGTGCCACATAATTATCACTGATTTAGCTACTATCCTTCATTATCAGCGATTTTGCCAGTTAATTTTACTATGAACTGATAAGATCAGAGAAAAGGCACTCTACAGATACTTAGCAGGATCTTTGCCCAGAACCTTCACAATCCAAAAGAGACCTTTTTTGCATCAGGAACAAAGTTTTAGAGAAGGGGGGGGGGAGCATCTTTTGACAAAATAGTCAGAAGTCTTTACCCCTTCCAGGAAATTTGGCATTTCTCAAAGGGAAGATGGATTCATCCACTCATTTACTTACTAGTTTTATTGGTGAAATTCAATCATCCTACCCCACATCTCTTTGAACATTCTAATTCCATGCTCAGAGGAAGCTCATCTGTGTCATTTCTGGGTTAGGGTCCTAGTTCTCAGAGTTTGAATTTTCCTTTATGTAGGTAGATTTTATAAGAGAAATGCATTAATATATTACCTTCTGTATCCCAATATAGAAATACAAGTGACAGAGTTAACATGACAAAAAACATTTCTGTGTAAGCACCATTCCACCTCAGCGCCACCCCCCAAAACGTCATCTGGGTAAAAAGAATTGAATGTAGAAGATTCATCTTTTTCTTTTTTAACTGGGACTAAAGTTCCAATGTCCATGCTTAGGGAACTGGGGAAGCATCCGGATATTCAAGAATATCTCTGCTGACCAGAATCTATGATATTAACTTCTGTTGGAGCATTTATCTTTCCCGCTTGTCGATGCAAAAGCAGTGGGAAGAAGGGGATGCATTCCTCAGGCATTAATGACCCGACAAGCAGTGTAGAAGGAAGGACCCACAGTTTTGGATCGTCCCCTTCCCTGCCTCTGAAGCCTGAGAAGCAAACAAGGGCTCTGAACCGAGAGCCTTTGCGAGGTCTCCTGCTGGGCGGGCTGCAGGCCGCATATCTTCTTCTGTTGAGCTTTGACGGCTGCCAGGGTCCGCTACGCCTCGAGGGCTGGGAACTACATCAGGACCACGGATAGCTCCCTGCAGCCTTTGAACTCCAGGGCTTCAGGAAGCTTAGTAGGTTATAGTCCCCAGCCGATAGCCCGAGGAGAAGATTCCCGTGGTCAGTGTTCAGAGGCCGAGAGAGATCTGTGTCTGTGTTAGTTTCATCTTTGAAGAGGCAACTAAAAACTGTGGACCAGGCTGCTAGCCCAGATTTCCAAGGAGCCAGTAATACCTGTGCTGAGTTTGTCACCCTTCGAAGTTCGGGGAGGGGTGGGGGAAGAGAGGGATTGTAATTTGGTTTGTGGTTTTCCTTTGGGTCCAGTTCTTGGGCTCCCTTACCTGGCCCTGGCCTGGGTAAACCGCAGCAGCTCGGAACGGAGATAAGGGAGGAAATGTTTTCCGCGGAGCGGTGATAGATCATGCAAACGGGTGACACCAGTTTAACCAATAAAACAATTTGAATCAATTAGCTGGCGGAGGAGAGTCCCGAAGTGTAAAATGCACGTCAAGCTAGGATAGGAAAGCATTGATTAAAATGTCACCGACCTGCCGCTTCCCAGATAGCACAGGTCTTTTAAGTCAGGCGAGTTCAGAGGGGACCGAGAGACAGAACACCTGCAACAATGTACGTCCCTACCTCTGGGATCAGAAGACAACATCAAGAACACTGATTATTGGCTATTAGACTAAGTGTTGGGACCGAAGAGAAAAAGACACATCACTGCTTCTAAGTTGATTCTAGATTCAATTTCTACAAATACATTCATATTTTGCAGTCCAGTATCCTATACTGAAATGAAAGGGGGGAGGGGAAGGAAAAGACAGAATAATCTTCATAAGACTGATGTCCGATAATGAATCTCAGTTTATTTCATGCAGATTAAACCAATTAAACACCACAGACACTTTTATTAAAGTTTGAGCTCTAATTTACCCCTCCCCATAATTACTTGTAGAAAAGAATTTTACTGCTATTTTGAATGGTACGTTCTTATTTTCCATAAAATATCAACATACTTTCTTTTATAGGAAAATGCTTCCTTCTCTACTTCTTTGTGTACTTAACAGCCTCTTGTAACTTGAGGGGATTGAAACTAACTCAGTATCTGTGATGAATGTATGCCTAGGTCTTGATAACCGAGTTAGGTGGAATTGAAGGGAACATTTTTTAGTTCACCTCTTTAAATATTATTTTTTAAAGGAGGGGATTTTCTTTCGTTAAATGACTAGTTACAATCAGAAAGGATTCTAGGAAGTAAGCGGTGAACCTGCTGCTACCAAAAGCATTCGCAACTGCGTGGCAGGTCAAAGCCACTGCGACTCTCAGAGCACCTGCAGTGCTGGGGCATTTCCCTGTGGAATGGAACAGAAGTGAAAGTGCTTCTCATTTCTCTCCATTTCGGTTGTGCAATCCGCCCTGTTCCCAGACAGCCTTTTCGTCAGGCTTAAGCTTTCTTCCTATCAGGAGCAGATCGCCAGAGTCTAAGAGATAAGAACATTAGATGAGCTAGGGGCCTCCCTTCTTGGAAAGTCACAGACCAGAGAAGAGGGGGGTGGGGAAAGGAGGGAAGGAAGTATCAGGACGTGTTCTAGAAACCTTCTGAGGAGCCAGTAACCCGGATCACGGAGAAGGAAGGACTGTGTGTGAATGACAATGGCACTTTTTTGGCAAATGGGATATACAGGAATGAAGCGTGAGTTTTTATGCCTTTTAGATTTGGGGGTTTGGGTTTTTCTTTTTATTTATTGGGAGAGGTTGATTTTGTACTCTACACCTCCTTCGGGCGATCTTAATTTGTTGCGGTGAGGACTTTAAGAACTCAGAAGTGAGAAATGTTTTTCGCCTTCTGAAACTTTCCTCATACAAATACCACAAGTGCTTGCTTCGAAACCAAGTCTCCTCTGGACTTTTTAAAATTTTAAATGCCTCTAACTCCTACCGAGACAACAAGATGTTGCAATCCATTTCTGCTTTCAAACCAAGAATTCCCCTTGGCTTTATTGACCTTTTAAGAAGTGTGAGGTTTCACACGTTTATCCTGGTATTTACCAATTGGTTTTACTGTCGATAGGACAAATGAGTCCGGTGCGGGTTAATTTATAAGTTCTCTTGTTGTTTGGTCGACTTTGCCTTTGGTTTACATCGTAATATGGCTATTAATTTTAACATCCAACCCCACCCCCCTCTCCCACCATATAGCATTTTCAAGTTTTTGTAACATTAGGCGAAAAAAAACCCAGTGGTTTTCTCTGCAGTGAAATATCCAAAGGCCAATGTCCCCGGAACGTATATCTTGTTCCTTTCCTGATAAAGTAGCCAGTATGTAATATTTACTCCGAACAGCTGGTCAATTAAGAAGCAATATATTGACAACTGACTAATGTCCTGGAGTGTTACTTAGTTTGCTACACGAGGCACGTTGTTAAAAATTCTCTCTAACCCGGCTTTTTAAATTTTTCTCCAAGGAATGCTTGTACGTGATTCTTGTGGATTTTTTTTTCCCAAGGAGAACTGGCCATTTGCGCAAGCGATATATCTTGGTTTGGGAAACTGCTTCTTTCAGTTTCCACGTTTGCCTCCCTCCTGTTCTCTTGTTCCGATGTTCAGTGTAGATGGCTGGGATCTAGAGGTCATTTTGAATATGGCACAGAATCAGTGGCTATTTCCAGTCTAGACATGGTGCTATGTGATATGTACAGGCATACGTGTCCGCACTGAACTTCACACCTTTATAAAGGAAACTGTCTTGAAAGTATGGGAGATTGTCTTTTAATAGCCTTGCTCTAAATAAGATACGTATTTAACAGGTAGGAAATGTCAAGCTTGTTTTAGTTCCAAACTCAAGATGTTTTCACTGCTTCCAGTAAGGCAGACCAAGCTCAGTACAGTGTGGGTTTCTAGGCAGGCATGCTTTGTCATTTGCTAAGGAACAGAGTTAGGCTACGGGCTTCGGTGAAGCACTTAAAGATTCATTCATGACTCCTGCGTCTGTGGCGGGGAGGAGGGGATGGAACGTGGGGGAAGAGGATTGCAGAGCTAGTTACAGATAAACTGGAAGCTCCGATCCACCAGGATGGGGCCCTCCTAGACCTAGCTCGCCTTGATGCAAAAGAACAGTTAAGTTTCCCTTCCCCAATTCAGCTTTTCAGTTTGAGCACCATTCAGGCTTTTTCCTTTTGGGGTGAGGTAGTTATTACTGGGGGTTGGTTAGGTGTTTGTTTTCGTGCTTGCTGAGAAAGGACACCTCCCTCTTCTCTCCCCCACCCCTCGCCCCCGCGTTCTCCATCCACCCAGACTCTCTCGCGCTCTCTTTCTCTCCCTGTAACATGCCAGCCCTTTAATGTGGAGTGTCAGAGAGCCGGTGACGTCACCCTGCCCGCTGGGTGGCGTCCCCTCGGTCCGACACGAGTTCAGAGACAAGAGAAAGGCGCTTTCAGGCAACGCTCAACCTGGGGCTCTGCTTCGGCTCCGCGCGCACCCATAGATTATCTGGTAAAAGGGACTGATCTGGCTCACAATTTACAACCGCCATTCTCCACCCTGCTAGGGTTATAGTACCATTAACGCAGAGGAGTGCCTGGATATGACTGGAAACCCTGCAAGACTCCAGCCTGCCTGATTTGAGGACATGCTTTGATGCTTCCCCTCTGAGTCCTCCTGGAAGATGGTCAGGAGGAAACACGCGTAAAGAAAACTAGTATTTAGGAGGTAATTATTTCACCGCGGTCACTGTGCTTGCGGGACAGACAGGTCTAGGTTAATTATTTTAGGTCACCAAGAGTTAGGTTTCCTTAAGCAGACTGGAGAGGGGAACTTGGGGCTGCTCTAGTTCAGTAGGAGCGCGGAGGAAGAGTTAAGGCTTGTATTATTCAGGGAATGGGGCAGTTAGGTGCCTAGCTTTCTTAGTTCCAACTAACTTTTTCTCCCCCAGGAGCTTCCCTCCCCGCCCCCAACCCCCACTTCAACCCATCTTTTCTTTGCTTCTCTACTTCATCAGTAGTTCTTGAGTTTGGGGTAGAAGTTGAAAGAGATGCGTGAGGGGCATCGATTTTTCCCCGTCTATTAATGTTAACGTTTTTCTTGCCTTCGTATCATTCAGCTACAATCAAAAGAGTGTAGTGTCACTTCCCGGAGGTGTACTTGACGTTCATATTGTTGGGAATAGTGGTTTCACGTTATCACAGTATCTTATTAAGATAATAAGAATCTTATTTGAGAACCAGCTGCTCATTGAAGGGCTATTTGGCGAAAGTTGAGCTGGTTCTGCCGGGGGCCCAGGCATAGCGGTGTCTTGAATTGCCATTTAACTACCTGTCCACTGGAAATATTGTCTCTGATCCATGCGAAGTGACAAGCTATGTTCCTGTCTCGTTTGAACATGTCTAGGTCTGTTCCACTATCCCGAAGGCCACGCAGCATAATGAAAACTGAGAATGAAGTAGGCAATGTGGCAAAAGAGTCAAGATCACACGGAAAGCCAAGGGGAAGGGTCTGAATACCACTGCGGGGAGGGAACCGGGAAGGGAGCCGTGAAATTTCTAAATAGAGAGAATAACCGCAGTGGCTACTTTATCAAAACAGTGGTCGAGCGGAGCTCCGCGCGTAGGGTATTACTGAAAACAAGTAATGATGGGAATAGCGTTTTGCCCTTAGAACAATGTTGTGTTGTTCGTGGTCTTTTTTTCCTGGAAACTCAACAAAGAAAACCTCATTTCGATCACAAAGGTTTCTTCCCCTTCCTTTTTAAAAATCTATTTAGTTCATACACCTTTGGGTATTCAGCTAACCCGAGATAGCACTTGGAATTTTCTTGTGGATACCAAGTACCCCGGGTACGCCAAGATTCGCTTTCTTTACAGGTTTATAGTAAACCCAAGAGTGTTTGCAAAAGACGGTCCGTATTAAATCAGTTTGCCCTTTAGCCTTCTACAATCATTCAGGATGAAAAATATACCCCGCTTGAACCTGTATTCAGAGCTTAGTCCCTCAGCTGTTGAAAAAAATCCGGTGTTAGCACATATGCCTTTATTTTGCTCGAAAATTGTGGTAGTTGGCGGCAAACATTTTAGATAATTACCAATCTTGAACTCCATTTTGCTTCGTTTAAACCTACTTCGGTCTTTAGGTAAAGAGAAACCAGAATTGCCCTGATGAGCAAATGGTGGTTGCTAACTGAACTGGAGGAGGGCTAACTAAACTGGGGGAGGACAGAATATGAAAGCAAAATTAATGTTAAATGAATTATTTTTAGTCAAACAGTTTTACTAAATGTTAAATAAGTTTTTAAAGTTACTGTCCCTCAAACTTTAAACAGGGACCCTGCAGAAGCCTAATTTTGTTTTGCTTTATTGAACTGTTTTACCTAGATTTTTAATTTCTCCAAGTTAATCACATAAACTACGGCCATCACTTTAAAAGATGTTGGGTTGTTGTTGTTTTTTTCATTAAAATCAATCCATTTGCAGGAAATTAGTAGTAGTTTCCCTAAATTGTCTATGGGCAGGCCCCAATTTCCCATGCTTTTTTATACTAAAGTTGCTAAATCAGCTGTATTATTTGCAAGTCTTAGTTTGCATGATCAGTTTATTTTGAGGGGGGGCCTCAAAACTCAGGGGGAAACGACTCTTCAGGGCACTTTTGGATTTTTTACAAACCGTTTGGTGTGTTGGATTTTCCTCCTACCAATTTCAATTGAGATTTTTTTTAAAAGAGGAAGAAAAACACAAAAAAGAATGCTTGCTTTATAAAGTTTTAAAATTATATATATAATATATATATGTGAGAGGAGAAATAAATATGTTCTTGAAGCATAATATATTGTAAAATATTATCCTATCCCAGTTCTTCCCGGCAGGGAGTCATCACAATTTTCTCAACTAATAACTCGTTTTAAACTAAAAATGCCCTAAGATCAATGCTTTCTCCTCCTTTATTTTCCAGTCTACAAGCAAGACCAAGGGGAGTCCTTTCGAGGGCCTACGGTTGAAGAGATGGCCACAAGTCCTCTTCCAGGACCCAATGACATCCTGCTGGCTTCCCCATCCAGCGCCTACCAGCCTGATCCCCTGAGTCAACCTCGGCCAGGCCACGCCAGCATGAAGCCCAACCAGGTGGGCCAAGTAATTCTCTACGGGATCCCCATAGTGTCATTGGTGATTGACGGGCAGGAGAGGCTATGCTTGGCCCAGATCTCCAACACTCTACTGAAGAACTTCAGCTATAATGAGATCCATAACCGGCGGGTGGCCCTGGGCATCACTTGCGTGCAGTGCACTCCGGTGCAATTGGAGATTCTTCGAAGGGCAGGAGCCATGCCCATCTCCTCTCGACGGTGCGGTATGATCACCAAAAGGGAAGCAGAGCGCCTCTGCAAGTCTTTCCTAGGGGAAAACCGGCCGCCAAAACTGCCTGATAACTTTGCATTCGACGTATCCCATGAGTGCGCCTGGGGCTGCAGGGGCAGCTTCATCCCCGCGCGTTACAACAGCTCCCGGGCCAAATGCATCAAGTGCAGCTATTGCAACATGTACTTCTCGCCCAACAAGTTCATCTTTCACTCGCATCGAACGCCGGAGGCCAAGTACACGCAGCCCGACGCCGCCAACTTCAACTCCTGGAGACGCCATCTCAAGCTCACTGATAAAAGCCCTCAGGACGAACTGGTCTTCGCCTGGGAGGATGTCAAGGCTATGTTCAATGGGGGTAGCCGCAAGAGGGCCCTGCCCCAGCCGGGCTCGCACCCCGCCTGCCACCCTCTCAGCTCCGTCAAGGCTGCGGCAGCCGCGGCGGCGGCGGCGGCAGCCGTGGCTGGGGGCGGAGGGCTGCTGGGACCACACCTGCTCGGGGCACCGCCCCCGCCGCCGCCGCCGCCTCCGCTGGCAGAGCTGGCTGGCGGCCCGCATTCGCACCACAAGCGGCCCCGCTTCGACGACGACGAGGACTCCTTGCAGGAGGCCGCAGTGGTGGCCGCAGCCAGCCTCTCGGCCGCTGCCGCCAGCCTTTCTGCCGCGGCCGCTGCAGGCAGTGCTGGGGTCGGCGTGGCCGGCGGAGGAGGCGGCGGAGCGGGAGGCGGTGGCGTAGGGGGCGTTGGAGCCGGAGGAGCTGGAGGCCCCGGGGGAGGCAGCAAAGGCCCCCGCAGCTACCCTGTCATTCCCGTGCCCAGTAAAGGCTCCTTCGGGGGAGTCCTGCAAAAGTTTCCTGGCTGCGGGGGCCTCTTCCCACACCCGTACACTTTCCCCGCCGCTGCCGCCTTCGGCCTGTGTCACAAGAAGGAGGACGGGGCCGCCGGGGCTGAAGCCCTGGGTGGAGGCGGAGGAGGGGCAGGCGGAGGTGCCGGTGGGGCCCAGAAAGCAGGGCTGTCGGGGCTTTTCTGGCCCGCGGGTCGCAAGGATGCCTTCTACCCGCCCTTCTGCATGTTCTGGCCACCCCGGACCCCCGGAGGGCTCCCCGTGCCCACCTATCTACAGCCCCCTCCCCAGCCCCCGACCGCTCTCGGCTGCGCCCTGGGTGACAGCCCGGCCTTGCTGCGCCAGGCCTTCCTGGACTTGGCCGAACCGGGCGGTGGGGGAGGGGGAGGAGGGGCAGGGGGAGGGGGAGGAGGAGGAGGAGGAGGTGGCAACGGAGGCTCGAGCGCAGAAGCCCCTCCAGCTCCAGGGCAGCCACCCCCACCTACGGCTGCTAACGGCGCAAGCTCCGGGCCCCCGCCTCAGCCGTCGGGGGGAGCCGGCACGCGCGACGCTCTCTTCGAGTCGCCCTCGGGCAGTGGAGACTGCAGCGCGGGTTCCACGCCTCCGGCTGAAGGGGCTGGAGGAGCCGGCGGGGGCGGAGGAACTGGAGGCAACCGAGTGCCGGCGCCTCACCACCCCCATCTTCTTGAAGGCCCAGGAGGGCGTAAAGCGGGAGGAGGAGCGGGCAGCGGCAGCAGTGGCGGATACCACCACTCCAGCGCCTTCCGGCCGGTGGGGGGCAAGGACGACTCCGAGAGCTTGGCCAAGCTTCATGGGGCCTCGGCTGGCGCGGGAGGGCAGCATCACCCGCACCCCCCTCACCACCACCACCACCATCACCACCACCCGCACCACCACCACCACCACCATCACCACCACCACCACCCGCAGCCGCCCTCCCCATTGCTGCTCTTACAGCAGCCGGAAGAGCCGGGGCCGGAACGCCATCATCCGGCCCCGCCGCCTCCACCACCGCCCCCGCCACCCCCTCCTCCACCGCCCCCTCCGCCCCCACCTCAGCCCCACCACCGCCTTCTGTCCCCCGGGGGCACCAGCTGCAGCTACCCCAGTGAGGACAGCAGCGAGGACGAGGAAGACGAAGAAGAGGAGCAGGAGGTGGATGTGGAGGGCCACAAGCCCCCAGAAGGGGAGGAGGATCTCGAGGAAGAAGAAGGCCGGGACCCCGAAGAGGAGGACGAGGAGGAAGAGGGAGGAGGGGTGATGCTTGGGGATCCCTTAGTCGGAGGCAGCCGTTACCTCCAAGGCAGAGGGCTAACAGAGAAGGGAGGCAGCCGGGAACGGCCAGCTGGCTCCTTCCCCCTAGTCCTTAACACCTCCAGGCTACAGCAGGAGGAGGAGAAACTAGGAGACCTTGGCAATCCGGATCTGCATCCTCCTCCTCCTCCTCCTCCTCCTCCTCCTCCTCCTCTTCCTCCTCCCCTGGCTACCCAGAAAGGAGGGAGCGGCAGCAGTAGCAGCAGTGGAGGCAGCAGCCCCAGCAGCCCAGTCCACCATCCATCACTGGAGGAGCAGCCCTCCTACAAAGATGTAAATATCCCCTTTAGGCTCCTTCAAGCTAATTATTATTATTTAAATGCACCTTTAGGCTGAATCGGTTACATATGCGCAAGAAAGATGGATCACCAGATTTCCCCACAGAAATGAAATATTCAGTGTGTTTGGTAGGGTTTCTTTCCTGCCATAAAGATGTGGTTTCTGATCTTTTTTCGCAAAGCCTTTTGAGGGCCTGGGACTTCCATTCCTCCCATATTTAAGTTAGTTGATTGTGGAGTTGGAAAAGACCCCTTAATCGACCCAGTCTGTCTTCTAATCCAAGAGCTCCCTCTCTCCCCTGCAGAGAACAATTGTTCCCCAAAGAGTAACTGGGCGACTAAACTCAAGTAATTTGAATAAACTAATCCCCCTTCTCCTCCATAGGACAATGCCCACCCACCCCCTCCCACACAATGAGATTTTAAATCACATTGACCTCGAAAGTCAAATACAGTTCTCTTAACTGTTGTTCCAAAATGAGAGCTCTTTCCAAAATGGACATGTCTGCAAGGTATTGTGCCCAATGGACAGAAGAAAACATTGTTTACTGCATTTTCTACTAGACCAACCTCATACTCCCAGCCAAACCTAACAAACAGAAATAAGATAATGACTTAAGAGGCTTTTGCCTTCTTTTAAAATGGGAGTAGTTGGTGGAAACTTTAAAAGCTATTTTATGTTTGAGGCCAAAGCTAAACTCTCAAATGGCAGCAACACTCAGTGTTCACTCAAGTGTGCATGTACATAATTCCAAGGACTTCTGGGTGGAGTAATTCTGTCTTGATATAGTATGAATCTATTAAATACATATCATCACATGCTACTTATACTGTATGCATATACTATCTAGCATGTGCATATACTTAATATCATGGATCTACAGTAACTTTGAAAGATAACATATATACATTCAAATGTATTTAAGCTTAAAAACTATTAAAGAAAGATAATCATAAAAAATAACATCTCATGAATCTCTATAAGAGTCACTTTATTGATGTCTTTTCCTGCTGACTGTTGAAATTAGCATATGTTTTTATCCAAGGCATTGATTTGTACATCTAATTCTCTCTCTCTTTTTTAAAAATATAGAATCAGAAAACTAAGGAAGGTAACCCAGTAATTTTGCCTACAAAAGAAGACACCTTTTCAGGTAAAAACAAACACACAGCTGTTTCTCCTTTCCTAATAGAATCAACACAATTATTGTGAGACTCATACCCAATACAATCCCTTCCTATAGCCTCTCTTTCTCTCACAGCCCTGTCCCCAAACATACACTGCCAAACACACTCTTTAAGGGTTTTTCCATTATATATTAAACATATTTCAAATATTACATCCTTTATGTGTTTTTTCAAAAAATCAACATTTTCTGCAGTGTATAGTTTCTAAACATTAACAATTTACCAATTAACAACGTCTCCCTCCCTTTGCATATAATTCTGTAGGAACCTCCATATATATGTATATGTGTGTGTGTGTGTGTGTGTATGCATATGGAACTAAGAATGATTCTGTATCCTGTCTGTCAGTAAAGGCACTTGTAGATTTTGTATTTTGTTCTGATTCTAGATAAGAACAAGGAGCATAATTTTTTCATCACAGATTCAGAGCCTTCGGGAGGAGATTTCTGGAGAGAAAGAGCAGGTAGGCTGAGAAAAATATAAAGACTCAATAGGCTATCGAGAGGGGGGCTTAAATTCATAATCAAAGGACTGAATATTTAGTACAAGGGTAAAAACAACAACAACAAAAAAAACAATTCCTAGTAGATATAACTAAGAAAAAAGCAAATGGGAAAACAGTGACATTAATAGCAATAAGATTATTAATTGCTGGGCATATTTCAGAAGAAATTTCAGAAATATATCAGGTTACACAATGAAACAGGCTGGAAAAGCATAAAATGACAATAATTGAAATGTTCTCTTAGAAACCTTCCATTAAAAAGGATCACAGCTTATTGCTTTTAAT